>NC_071113.1:152500-185000 GCF_024256425.1 Clarias gariepinus
CTTTATTTCATATGCAGAAAGAGAAAATGAATATGAAATTCCTCGACCTTGTGTCTGGGGCTCAGAACCTCTCCCTGCTTCCTGTTGCTTCACTAGTTCCTTGTAGTTTTACCTGTTTTTCATGCCATCATGCTAATTGGATTATTTTCAGAAGAATAAACCGCACGCTGGTCTAACACTAAAACAGCCTTTGCTTAGTGGTTTGTAGTTTTCCAGCTCCTTCTGCTCGTCATTCCCAGATGTTCAGATTGTTGACAGGAAAAGGTCAGAGTGTTTTTGTAAAATGAGAGCAATCTGTCCCTATTTTAGTCAGAAGATTTATTAGAGATTCCAGGATTCAGCTAATATTACTAGAAGATCTTTTCATTTCCATGAAGTTCTTGTTAAGGACGGTTTAAACGTATTACTGCGTCTGTAAAGTGCATCAGTCAGTGCTATAACCATGTTCTATTATCTGTAAAGAAAAAAAAAACAGCTTGTAATCCCAATAGAAGAGCTCACAGATGCCAAGACAGGCACTTTCAGTTCTCCTTGAGTCCTGTCTCAGATAAACGCTGCTGAAGAGACATGACATGTTGTTTACGAAGCAGTCATGCCGACCTTAGCGGTGTGTGTCTTACCTGCCTCGTGCCTCGAACCCTGTGGGTGATCTGACAGGTCTGTCCTGATGGACATAAAGCAGAAGTGAGCTCAGGAAGCTTAAACACATCTCTGGGGTTTGGAATAATAAACTCGCCTGCTGTGTCAGTACATGGAGGTGAGAAATGGGACGTTTTTTGTGGGGTAAGGACACCTTCATCTGTAGTGACTTTAGGATGTGTAGAAGCAAATCTGGGCTGACGGGAACACTGGGACACTTTGTCCTGCTAAAGTACCAGACCCCAATCCTATAGAAAGCTGGACAGGAAGTGAAACAAAAGAAACGTCTTCAGCGGCCTAAATGTGTCCAGATCAAGGGTCAGGACATCACATGGTCTTTAGAAGTGTCCAAAAGTCTGAGTCTGGAGATGATGAGACAGCTGGCCTGGTGTTTAGACCAGGAGTCATTAGGCCTGGTGTAGATCTAGGTAAGAATATCACCAAAGCACACACTCGAGTTCAGGTCACTAAACACGAACAAGATCTTTAGATCTTTATCTTAAATAAGCTCATCATCGAGAGAGAGAGAGAGAGAGAGAGAGAGAGAGATTTTATACATGGATGTGTTGAAAAACATAACCACTTTGTTATTTATGGCTTTGAACTGATCTCTGATGCTGACGTCTCCACTTCAGTCACGATCGTCACTTAGCCGGATGTTTTCTGGAGAAAGTCATTTTGCCCGCAGACACAAAATTAGCATGACACAAGGCAGACACAATCACGCTCTCTCCCAAAGCACGGCCCTGCTAATGGAAGCTAACGTTCAGTGAAAAGTCCTCCTGAAGTAGATTCCTCACCGCCGCTTTAATGGAGAGAGACGACGGTCTTCAGTTCGGAAAAATCAAGCCGGCTGAGCTGATTGTTGGATTAAACATCTTGTGTACTTCAGAAATGAAATAAATAAACCTTATAGTCTTTAAAACAGACACAAAACGAATAAACTCAGGATGGAGAGTAAAGAATAAAGCAGTGTGAGGGTCAGTGCACGGCGTCACGGCGTCTCCTCAAGGGGGCGATATAGAGTTTAATCAGACGGCCATGGAGAAATCCATTCTCTCTACCCAATATCAAGCTGCGCTTGGCCTTCTGACCAATCAGGTTCAAGAATTCTACAGAGTGCTGGTGTTTGATGAAGGCAGAGTGAAGGGGGTCAGGGGTCAGACTCTGCAGTAGGAAGTGGGAAGCCTTTGACTGGAAGTGTTGGCGCCCTCGTTAGCTCCCGTGGCCATCTTTTATAAGCACTTCTTCAATGCGCGCCGAGGCCGGATTAGTCTCAGCCTGACATTTACAGTCGACTTCGCTGATCATCAATATGGATAAAGCCTTCTAAATTACATCACAG
This sequence comes from Clarias gariepinus, assembly GCF_024256425.1. Taxonomy (NCBI): domain Eukaryota; kingdom Metazoa; phylum Chordata; class Actinopteri; order Siluriformes; family Clariidae; genus Clarias; species Clarias gariepinus. The sequence continues at coordinate 154,485 of NC_071113.1, forward strand.
TGCTGCACAAGTTCTCTTCATCGAGGGTTTTTAAAAAAAAAAAAAAAATTATTTATTTATTTATGATAGAGATAAAAGGTTGGACCGTGCTCAGCCACCATCGACTAACCATCATTACACGGGCCAGGGAAGATTGTTCCGCCATATGTTAGGCTGCTTAATGGTTCATGTGAAAGTCAGAACGCAGCCGAGCTGCTGTTTCATTTCACAGAGGTGTGAAGTTTCTCACGTCTGACTCACAGTCTCGGTGAAGCATCACTTACTTTCCTTGCTGCTTATTCCCGTCTTCACGTGTGAGTTTCAGAGCTAGTGCTTAATGAAGCCATGACACACCAATTCAAGCTTGTGGAGCCTTCGTGTGTGTGTGTGTGTGTGTGTATGTATTCTGTTCTATACGCTCCGCTGTACAGGAACGTGTCCCCGGTGTGAAGGAGAGTCTGACCGAGCGACTCTCACCAGAGAAACTTCATTCCTCATTTTACCCATAATAGAAAAAAAGAAACCCATTGTGGACTTTACAGGAACGATATTCAGAATGAATCAATACTTAGTGACGATATCCGTTGTTAAAGTGCTGCACAAATCTAATTTAATCACAGCGGCGAGTCAGAAGCTGAAAGGGATGAATGACTGGGAGGAAATGCAGAGCGTCACAGGACTCTGTGAATTAGGATGTGATACGAGGATCCTTATTAGTGGACTCTCAGAGCTCTCCGAATTCATAATTAGCTCTCCTGTGTGTCGGTCGAGCTCATTTACAGGAGACAGCTCTATCTGAGCCAGCGCAGTCGGGAGATGAAAGCAAATCAAACCACTCGTGAAATATGTCTTAATTTGGAGCGAAAGCGTACGGAGCGGAGAGCTGGTGGGTGTTTCATTACCGTCTTTATATTACATTTACACTACTTTATAGATTACAATAAGAGATTACATTGGAGTCATGCATGTTTGCGCAGTACATGTGTATACAGTCCAGTGCGAATCATTCATTTTAAATTAAATGATGTAGAATAAACAGGAATAAATGTTTCAGCAGCGACCTCATCTCCCCTCTCGTCTGTTCCAACCCCTCAGCATCAGCAGTTACTGATCACCTCCTGATCATCTCTCATCACCTGCACCTGGACTTAAGTTAGATGTTTATATGCTTGAATGATTCATGTGTGACTTAACGAACACAAACACACTCCTCTGAAAGTGCTCAGGTCCAGGGACTGGAGTGGACATGACGAGAGACTTCAGGAAGCCTGGAGCTCTGTTCCTCCACAGCACTGTACATACAGTAGAGTCTAATGTAGCATAATGTCTGGTTTTCTAACATCAAGCCACACTTAGTTATGATTTGATGCTCTGGACCTCCTGTGTGAAGTGTGAAATCAACAATCAATTTCAATTCTCATTAATTACCGAAAGCAACTGCTGTAACTGTAATGTAAACAAGTTTTTGTCTGTTGATTTATTTATTTATTTATTCCATGTCCCAACATTATTTAGACTCATTTCCTATTCCACATGCGAGACACACAAGCGGCGTGCTTGACCAGCCAAGCCGTGATTATTGCTGAAATTCATTCCATCTCTATTAAGGATTATATAAAGCAAATCCCTCGACGTTTCAATTCCGCCTGACGTCTAAACCCGAGCCAGAGATGCATATAGAAATACAGGATTATTAAAAATTTGCCCATTAAAATGTAATGGACTAAAAATAGAAGAACTCATGTGGCACAGATCCTCTAAAACGCATTATAAAGTTGGGCGATGGAGAGGATTCACCCTGTTAGTCTTCAGCAAGGGGAAAAAATACAAAAATACAGACTTCAGGGAGGATGGATGGAGGAGCTATTATGAAGCTTCAGTGAGTCGGTAAGTTGAGTTCTTATTAACCTCTTCAGGACTGTATTAACGTCACTAGTCTGCTCCTCCTGGCACACACACACACACACGCACACACACACACACACACGCTCAAGCCAGGCTTCTGCATCATAAAAACGGGAAAAGTCGCCATAAGTTGTCCTCCTGATACCAGATGGTGTGCAGTGATATATTTATTTGATCAGCACATGGACGTGAATCTTTTCCCCTCTATGAGTTACATGCAGCTGAGTTCACAATTAAGCACTCAAAAAAAAACATTAATCAGAGAAATTTTTAAACACCAGACACAAACGTAAGAGGACACGCAGAGACCGTTTCCTATTTATTATTATTTTTTAATCATTGTGCCTCAGTGCTGTTGAATTCTGGATTCTGATTGGTCAGAGGACATTGATTAAGGCTGCTAGAACACCTACAGGCTTTAATCCAATTAAATTAACCCTATGTTGTAGACCAAAACAAGACATTTGTCTACACCAAAAGAAGGCGGTGTTGTCTGATGCGGTCTCGTCTGATGCGGTCTCGTCTGGTGCGTTCTTGTCTGGTCCGGTCTCGTCTGGTCCGGTCTCGTATGGTCTGTTCTCGTCTGATGCGGTCTCGTCTGGTCCGGTCTCGTCTGATGCGGTCTCGTCTGGTCCGGTCTCGTCTGATGCGGTCTCGTCTGGTCCGGTCTCGTCTGATGCGGTCTCGTCTGGTCCGGTCTCGTCTGGTCCGGTCTCGTCTGATGAGAAAGCACATCGATCAGGACCATGGAGCATACCTGATGGATCTTTGGATGGATGGATCTGGAAATGGAGTGTTGTGAAAAAGTTTTTGCCCCTTTGCATATTTCTGGACTTAAATGATTAAGATCATCGAACTATTTTTAGATTACACAACAACCCGAGTAAATACGAAATGCAAGTTTAAAAAAAAATAGTTTATTTATTAAGGGAAGCACACTGTCCAAACTTACCTGGGAAAGGTAATCGCCCCTAAACCTCCTCCTATTATGGGGGGTTGTCCAGGTCCTGAAGCTACAAAGCCCCAGACCATCACACTATCACACCACCACCACCATCTGTGACTGTTGGTATGATGTACCTTCCAAAAAAGTGTTGTTTTTGGTCAGCAGTGGCTTTCGCCTTGGAACTCTCTTATAGAAGCCATTTTTACCCCCTGTCTTTTTCTTATTGTTGAACCATGAACTCTGACTTCAACTGTTCTGGGTTCTGTTATGAGCTCCTGGAGCTGGATGAGCTGTCGTTGCGCTGTTGGAGTAATTTTGGGCAGGCCATTTGATTAGCTGGAGTCCCAAAGCCTCAGAAATGTCCCTGTAACCCTTTCTAGACTGACACATGTCGATTAGTTTGCTTCTCTTCTGTTGAACGTGTCGCTCTTTGTCTTTTCAGACAGGTTCTATTTAAGTGATTTCTAGATTCAACAGGTCTGACAGTAGCAAGGCCCAGGTGTAAAACGTGAACTAGCAAGGGGGCAATTACTTTTTCACATAAGGACAGGTTAATTTGGTGAGATTTTTTCCCCTTAATTAATGAAATCAGCATTTTAAACCATTTTGTGTTTACTCTTTGTGTGATATTTAGATTAGTTTAATGTTTAAGTGTGACACATACACACAGGACTGCATTAATACACGCCGTCTCCCGTGTTGTCTCGTTACGTGCCGTCTGTGACCCCAGTTGCATCATCACGGTGCTCTTCATGCGTCGCCATGTTTCCTTTTCAAACTGTATGATCTGAGATCACCAGGGTGAGGACCAACCCGTGCAGCTCTCTCTCTCTCTCTCTCTCTCTCTCTCTCTCATGCACCAGAAACACTCAGGATTCCATCTCCCTCTATTTACCTTCTCGTTCCTGCAGCAGCGCCTATAAGCAGAGCGGACATTCCCACAGGGTTAGAACTCACACGTTAGTATGCTTGGTTTTCTCTTTGTGTGAAAAGAAAGCAAACCAAAGAGATTCGCCCCAGAGAAAACGAACTAAGGTGTGAAAGTAGCATGATATCGTATAACAGCACGCTGACAGGACTGCGGGTTTATTGTTATTGTTTCTATAGTAACCGCTCATTCACAGGGACGCGTGCGCCGCGTGTCTGCCATCCTGTCATCATCAGTAAATCAGAAATGTAATGTCTGGAAAAAAAGCCCCAAAACCATAAGGCTGGGAATTAAAGTCAGAACTCATTTCCTGTTGTAACTCCATCATTCTGCGCGGCTCGGCAGGTAGAGCTACGAGCTTTCAGTGGAACTGCAATTAAATGCCCTAAATATCGTTTTTAAATTTAAGATTTGAAAATGCTAGAACTTTACTCCTAGACAGAAATTTCATCTCAGGGAACCAGAGCTCTATATATAGTTGGGATCCTGCAGGGTTTCCTCAGGCTGGCGCACGGATCCGATCCAAAAGCTCTCTGATTGTAGCTCAGGACTGAATCAGACGTCGTGCTGTTACTGTGTTTAGAAGCACAATGAAGTGAAATTTCTGGGCCACTTTTTCCTCTCGCAGATGTTTCGCCTGACCCGCCTCCATTTCGGCGCTGCTGTCTCTGCTCACACACTCTCATACACACGTCTCCGCGGCGGCACCTTAAAAGCAGAAGGAACACCTCCGCTATTGTCCGGAGAGAACGCGGCAAACCCCAGGCATGGATTTCTCCCGACCCGCAGATTGTTCGACTATCTGATCCGGCACTTTAGCTGATGCTTTAAGTCGCGTTGCTGCCTCTCACACGGTGCGACTCGAGTCCCCGCTGAGCCCCGAGGCACTGCGCTGAGATTCCCAGAGCCAACCGTGGGACTTTAATGGTCCATTAAGAGCGGCGGAGTGTCTCAGCCCTGCCATTACCCAGAGAGACGTGGATCTCCGGTCCCAATGGCCCATTTGTCACTTTACACCTCTCTGAGTGTGTTTTCTTAAATTCGCTGCTTTATGACAGGCGGGGGTTTGTCCGGGCCTTGAGTGGGCCAAAAACTACCATTTATAACAATTTTTCATTATTTGCTCCAGCGGTGTGATGATACACCAGCGCGCGGGTCCACCATGACAGATAACAGAACTGGAGTGTACAGCACCTTCTCGTTTCTCAGCCAAACCACACTGAGCACTCATGTGCAGATTTAAAGGTCCCATATGTAACGTAATGACTAAACACAGGTCTCAGTGCTCCTCAAACGCATGTGTGTGTGTGTGTGTGTGTGTTAACGATCCAGCTGAAATACCTCTCCGACTGTTTTAGTGTCTATGTAAATGAGCTCTTGCTAAGCCACGCCCCTCCAGTGAACTGCAGAGCTGACAACAGCCTGGGGGAGGGGCTCTTCTTATGTGAGGTCACACTAGAAATAAGATCTAATTTGTACAAAATTGGAAAAAGAACAAAAAGCTGGGATTTTCTTTCCCCCTGATGTTGTGTTTCAGATTTTTGCCCAATAGGTTCCCTTTAATCCAGACTCGCGTGTGTGTGTGTGTGTGTGTGTGTGTGTGTGGTGATAAACACCACTGAGAATGCTACAACCTGACACTGATCAGCTGACGGAGGTTACCCTTAATAAGTAACTACACACACACAATACACAGATTTTCCACAACTATCTTGACGACCTCGCCGTCCTCGTGTTAACACTTCTGCAGATTTTAACCCGGTTTGATTAATGATGTCGTCTCCGCGTGCTCCAGCTTTTTACACCGTGTGCCATGTATCTGCCTGACTAATCAGGACGGGGACGTGTTCCTTCTCTCTCTCGCTTCCTCCTCCATGTCATGTTCAGCAGATGTTTCCTCGCCGCCGTCACCTCGGAATCTTCATCCAGCCGGAGCGGCTTCGTCTCGGTGGCAGTTATTAAAAGTCTTTTTTTTTTTTTTTAAAGAAAAAGAAAAATGGAGCAGAAAAAAACGGGATGAAGAGGAGAAATGAAATTCCAAATAGACCCACAAAGGTCAGGATCCGTCTCCATTCGCTGGGTAATGAGCAGGACGCTTAATCGTTAGTCAGAGTGACATTTTTGTCCCGGCGTGACCCCGAGCAGCTTTTCACAGCGTATTCAGATCGCTCGGGCACTTCTCATCAGTTTCGTCTGTCCGGTACAGCAACATAAGCGTTTATAAGCGCGACCCAGCGTTCCACAATGTCATTACCACGACAAACACCACGACCATTAAACTGTTCCTTTAATAGGAATACGAGATGGTGTTATTATTTATTATTATTATTATTTATTATTTATTATTATTGTTATTATTAAGCGTAGGCAGGGATTCAGGTGAGTGTGTGTGCTACGGTCTGTCCATAAACCTGCTCAAGTGTTCACACTGCCACCGCGGCCCCCACGTATGGTAGCCCGATGTGTGACGTGTACGGGTGAGGTCTGTACGTGCATGAAGCGGAGCAGTGAGCTCACCACACGTGCCAGACGAGACGGCAGATTTCTCCCGTCAGCAAAATCACCGGAGATCGGCGAGCCTCGAGCGCGCGCTGCCGATACCAAGCTGCTTTAATTAGGCGAACTAATCGGACGCCTGCTGTGCAGAGTCGCAGGAGTTCACGCGCTTATACGCTGAGGTCGAGTCCCTCGAGTCGAGTGAATTTATGAATTGGGTGGGAGTTTTTTTCTGGCTAAATAAATAGCTGTTATGATGATGATGATGATGATGATGCCCAAAGGGTCTGGAGGATATATTACCTAAACAGTATATAGTTTAGATACACACACACACACACACACACACACACACACACCTTTCCAGCTGTGTGAACATGTTTGTGCTTCATTTTTAATCTACTTTCAGAACATCCTACTCACAACCCGGACATCTATCTCGGCTTAATTTAGCTCTGTGTGTGTGTGTGTGTGTGTGTGTGTGTGTAAAAGCAACACATTGACAAGAGCCACAACAGAAAATCAGCTACACAAAGCAGCCATCTGTGCAGGAGTTTAAACACGGCTCGAGAACAATGCGAAGCCCACCATCATGTTCTCATGTTCATCTTCTGCCTCGGCTGGGAAGTGATTTCCCCCAAGACAAAAGGCGACTGGGTGGCTTTTTATTGTAACGTTTAAACAGAGGGAACGTTCAGCTGTGAAGAGAAAAGACTCAGCCATGAAACAGTCACGATTCGGCTTTGAATCATTAAAGACTTGTTTGTGAATCAGGAACGATTCAGCTGTGAATCAGTGAAGAAAAGCTCTTAGTGAGTGTGAGGACGGAAGGAGGCAGGAACACGTTAACTACACCTTGATTATAGACAGGGCCGTGTGGGTGGTGAAGGGGTGGGACTACTGACGGGATGGGCTTGGGCTCAAACCCCAGCTGTCCTTGTTGGGCCCTTGAGCGAGGCCCTTAAACATCAACTACTCAAAGGTACGATGGGATAAGATGTGAGTCCATCTGGATAACGACGTCTAAACAAAACTATGGAGAGAAGAACAGGCCGAAGAACACTAAAACCCATTTTCCACCAAAGTGAACCGGGTGCTAGATCATGTCTGGTCTCGGTCCAGAGCTGTTTCAATAGAGAACCTGCTAAGAACTGGTTTTGGCTTTCATCACTGTCATCGCATCACTGTATACGTCCGTGTACGTCTCTACTTTCCCGGCAACGCAAGCGGTGAACGACAACGACGACAACATCGCCGGACCTCTAGCTACCTGTGATAATCCCGCCTCCAGCCCCTGACGTAAGAGGTCCTTTGTTCTAGCCCAGCGTGTTGGTGCTGGCACACCTCCGGGTCTGAGTCTGGGTGCAGTGCGCCCTCCACGGGTCATCCCTGCAGGGGAATCCATCAAGAGTCTGAATGAAAAACCAAATAAAATAAATGCATGAATTGGGTGGATTTAAGAGCCGCTGCTGTTTTAAAAACTGTAAATGTGAACTGATTTAAATCTAACAGATGTTACCTGGACGCAGTAATGTCCTGTAAACACAACTACACTGAACTGAGCAGATTTAGTGCGGCTTCACTGAGTTGACGGTCCTCCCGTGTGTGTGTGTGTGTGTGTGTGTGTGTGTGTGTGTGTGTGTACTAGGACTACAGGATTACTGTACTAACAGCGTCACTCACTTCTGTTATAAATTTGTTAAACAGCAGCAGTTTCTTCATTTTACAAAAGTTTTTTGCGAACATTTGCTGTTTTGATGTTGGAAACATAATATTCAGAAATATCCTTTCCCTTTTCTGATTTAATAATGTCGGAATGATAAATAAACACACCTACACCGCTGTAGAGGGGCAGTAGCCGTATGCGGTCCATGTGGGATCTGCTTTCCCAGGCTCATTGCTCTGCGCCCGTGGACCCTGTCCCTCGCTCTCCACCTGCCGATAAAAGACCTGCACTTAAATTATTTCAATTATTTGGGAGTCTGTGTGGAATTTAAAGAGTCAGATGTTGAAAATTAAACTTAGGGATGATTCAGCGGTACGGTGCGAGGTGCGCGGTTAATACGAGACATCATCAGGGCGGTGCTGATCGCATCCCCGAGGCTCAGAGAGACGACAGCGGCCCCTTGGTTCTTTACACGCCGTTACAGACGGCTGCCGTCTCTTCCTCCGTGAGCCGCTCCGGTGCGGAAATGGTGGAGCCGCGCTGTTTGTAAAGACGGAGAGCGAGCGGAGGGCTGCTGGGGCGACCCGCTCTCACGGGGAATGAAACGAAATCAATTAAAATGCGGCTTTGGAGGAGCGACATCGCTGAAGCTTATCTGCTCCTTAGAGAAAAGTCACACGTGAACAAGCACACGCAACCTTTCACACATTCCTCACGTATGAAGGTTTTATTTTCCCTTATGTGCTTCATCACTCAATTAAACTGTTATCACGTGTGATTTATTGCACCACTGATTCTTTTTCACAAACATTATTTCATATATAGTTTTTTATTTTGACATTTAATTTAAAAGCCGATCCGAGCGCCTGTGAATGAGCCGTCACTATGGAAACCGTAACGCATCTCAATGAGCGCATTAATATAAACCTGCGCTACTGTCAGAGCCGCTGTTTTAGAGAATTAATCAACACCTTTGGGAGCGAGGCTGTGCTTTATTGGAGCTTTTAAAAGGATTTTGATGTTGACTTGTGGAACTAATAAAGAGTGAAATTACGGAGGTCGAGCATCTTTATACTGTGATTGGGTTAATAACATGGGCCGCGAGACGAATCTGGTTTCCAGGCAACATGGTTTGAGTCCACCTTCCCCAAATGGTGGTGTGCGTAAAGCACTCCATTCTATTCTATTAAAGTTCTGAGTGGCTGGAGCTAAAAGCCCCGCTCTAATGCATTAGATGCCATATGGTGTATTTATCAAACGCTGTTCAATGGCCACAGAGGAGGAAAAAAATCCATTATTCATTCAGGAGATATAGAGCACGTGGCAGTGCAGTAGGTAGCGGCTACCTGTACGCTGCTGTGTTCTGGTGGTTTAAGGGTTTATCAGTAATGCGGGAAGCAGCGTGGTGCGGAGACAAGCGACATCACCAACAACATCACCATCGCCATGACAAATGTCGGTGCCAGTATGTCACACCACTGCCAAGAGAACACCCTCAAACCCCTGATCTCTACGCAGTACACCTCCAGACACAGATGTTACTGAAGCACAGCTCTACGCTCGCTCCTCGCTCGCTCCTCGGCCACATTAATGCAGTACTGAGTGTGGCTCACACCAGGAGATGATTCTGTGTTTCATGCGCTGAAAGAAATAAAAGAGATTTGATCCACTCTGATAGGATCAGCTGCCAAACTATCAGATTTATTCCCACATCTGTCACATTTTTATTCCATGATATTGACTTTTGTGCAGGAAAAAAAATAATAATTTAGCAACAGATTCAGCAACTTTGTGAGATTTTAACAACTCGGTTCACTCAACTCACCACCAGTGTGTAACACCAGTAACCAATCACTGATCACCTCTACTCCTATAAACCAATCACTGATCACCTCTACTCCTATAAACCAATCACTGATCACCTCTACTCCTAATGACCAATCACTGATCACCTCTACTCCTAATGACCAATCACTGATCACCTCTACTCCTAATGACCAATCACTGATCACCTCTACTCCTATAAACCAATCACTGATCACCTCTACTCCTAATGACCAATCACTGATCACCTCTACTCCTATAAACCAATCACTGATCACCTCTACTCCTATAAACCAATCACTGATCACCTCTACTCCTAATGACCAATCACTGATCACCTCTACTCCTAATGACCAATCACTGATCACCTCTACTCCTATAAACCAATCACTGATCACCTCTACTCCTATAAACCAATCACTGATCACCTCTACTCCTAATGACCAATCACTGATCACCTCTACTCCTAATGACCAATCACTGATCACCTCTACTCCTATAAACCAATCACTGATCACCTCTACTCCTATAAACCAATCACTGATCACCTCTACTCCTAATGACCAATCACTGATCACCTCTACTCCTATAAACCAATCACTGATCACCTCTACTCCTATAAATCAATCACTGATCACCTCTACTCCTAATGACCAATCACTGATCACCTCTACTCCTATAAACCAATCACTGATCACCTCTACTCCTAATGACCAATCACTGATCACCTCTACTCCTAATGACCAATCACTGATCACCTCTACTCCTATAAACCAATCACTGATCACCTCTACTCCTATAAACCAATCACTGATCACCTCTACTCCTAATGACCAATCACTGATCACCTCTACTCCTATAAACCAATCACTGATCACCTCTACTCCTATAAACCAATCACTGATCACCTCTACTCCTATAAACCAATCACTGATCACCTCTACTCCTATAAACCAATCACTGATCACCTCTACTCCTAATGACCAATCACTGATCACCTCTACTCCTATAAACCAATCACTGATCACCTCTACTCCTATAAACCAATCACTGATCACCTCTACTCCTAATGACCAATCACTGATCACCTCTACTCCTATAAACCAATCACTGATCACCTCTACTCCTAATGAGCAATCACTGATCACCTCTACTCCTAATGACCAATCACTGATCACCTCTACTCCTATAAACCAATCACTGATCACCTCTACTCCTATAAACCAATCACTGATCACCTCTACTCCTAATGACCAATCACTGATCACCTCTACTCCTATAAACCAATCACTGATCACCTCTACTCCTATAAACCAATCACTGATCACCTCTACTCCTATAAACCAATCACTGATCACCTCTACTCCTAATGACCAATCACTGATCACCTCTACTCCTATAAACCAATCACTGATCACCTCTACTCCTAATGACCAATCACTGATCACCTCTACTCCTAATGACCAATCACTGATCACCTCTACTCCTATAAACCAATCACTGATCACCTCTACTCCTAATGACCAATCACTGATCACCTCTACTCCTAATGACCAATCACTGATCACCTCTACTCCTATAAACCAATCACTGATCACCTCTACTCCTATAAACCAATCACTGATCACCTCTACTCCTAATGACCAATCACTGATCACCTCTACTCCTAATGACCAATCACTGATCACCTCTACTCCTATAAACCAATCACTGATCACCTCTACTCCTATAAACCAATCACTGATCACCTCTACTCCTAATGACCAATCACTGATCACCTCTACTCCTATAAACCAATCACTGATCACCTCTACTCCTATAAATCAATCACTGATCACCTCTACTCCTAATGACCAATCACTGATCACCTCTACTCCTATAAACCAATCACTGATCACCTCTACTCCTAATGACCAATCACTGATCACCTCTACTCCTAATGACCAATCACTGATCACCTCTACTCCTATAAACCAATCACTGATCACCTCTACTCCTATAAACCAATCACTGATCACCTCTACTCCTAATGACCAATCACTGATCACCTCTACTCCTATAAACCAATCACTGATCACCTCTACTCCTATAAACCAATCACTGATCACCTCTACTCCTATAAACCAATCACTGATCACCTCTACTCCTATAAACCAATCACTGATCACCTCTACTCCTAATGACCAATCACTGATCACCTCTACTCCTATAAACCAATCACTGATCACCTCTACTCCTATAAACCAATCACTGATCACCTCTACTCCTAATGACCAATCACTGATCACCTCTACTCCTATAAACCAATCACTGATCACCTCTACTCCTAATGAGCAATCACTGATCACCTCTACTCCTAATGACCAATCACTGATCACCTCTACTCCTATAAACCAATCACTGATCACCTCTACTCCTATAAACCAATCACTGATCACCTCTACTCCTAATGACCAATCACTGATCACCTCTACTCCTATAAACCAATCACTGATCACCTCTACTCCTATAAACCAATCACTGATCACCTCTACTCCTATAAACCAATCACTGATCACCTCTACTCCTAATGACCAATCACTGATCACCTCTACTCCTATAAACCAATCACTGATCACCTCTACTCCTAATGACCAATCACTGATCACCTCTACTCCTATAAACCAATCACTGATCACCTCTACTCCTATAAACCAATCACTGATCACCTCTACTCCTAATGACCAATCACTGATCACCTCTACTCCTAATGACCAATCACTGATCACCTCTACTCCTATAAACCAATCACTGATCACCTCTACTCCTATAAACCAATCACTGATCACCTCTACTCCTAATGACCAATCACTGATCACCTCTACTCCTAATGACCAATCACTGATCACCTCTACTCCTATAAACCAATCACTGATCACCTCTACTCCTATAAACCAATCACTGATCACCTCTACTCCTAATGACCAATCACTGATCACCTCTACTCCTATAAACCAATCACTGATCACCTCTACTCCTATAAATCAATCACTGATCACCTCTACTCCTAATGACCAATCACTGATCACCTCTACTCCTATAAACCAATCACTGATCACCTCTACTCCTAATGACCAATCACTGATCACCTCTACTCCTAATGACCAATCACTGATCACCTCTACTCCTATAAACCAATCACTGATCACCTCTACTCCTATAAACCAATCACTGATCACCTCTACTCCTAATGACCAATCACTGATCACCTCTACTCCTATAAACCAATCACTGATCACCTCTACTCCTATAAACCAATCACTGATCACCTCTACTCCTATAAACCAATCACTGATCACCTCTACTCCTAATGACCAATCACTGATCACCTCTACTCCTATAAACCAATCACTGATCACCTCTACTCCTATAAACCAATCACTGATCACCTCTACTCCTAATGACCAATCACTGATCACCTCTACTCCTATAAACCAATCACTGATCACCTCTACTCCTAATGAGCAATCACTGATCACCTCTACTCCTAATGACCAATCACTGATCACCTCTACTCCTATAAACCAATCACTGATCACCTCTACTCCTATAAACCAATCACTGATCACCTCTACTCCTAATGACCAATCACTGATCACCTCTACTCCTATAAACCAATCACTGATCACCTCTACTCCTAATGACCAATCACTGATCACCTCTACTCCTATAAACCAATCACTGATCACCTCTACTCCTATAAACCAATCACTGATCACCTCTACTCCTATAAACCAATCACTGATCACCTCTACTCCTATAAACCAATCACTGATCACCTCTACTCCTAATGACCAATCACTGATCACCTCTACTCCTATAAACCAATCACTGATCACCTCTACTCCTAATGAGCAATCACTGATCACCTCTACTCCTAATGACCAATCACTGATCACCTCTACTCCTAATGACCAATCACTGATCACCTCTACTCCTATAAACCAATCACTGATCACCTCTACTCCTATAAACCAATCACTGATCACCTCTACTCCTAATGACCAATCACTGATCACCTCTACTCCTATAAACCAATCACTGATCACCTCTACTCCTATAAACCAATCACTGATCACCTCTACTCCTATAAACCAATCACTGATCACCTCTACTCCTATAAACCAATCACTGATCACCTCTACTCCTATAAACCAATCACTGATCACCTCTACTCCTATAAACCAATCACTGATCACCTCTACTCCTAATGACCAATCACTGATCACCTCTACTCCTATAAACCAATCACTGATCACCTCTACTCCTAATGACCAATCACTGATCACCTCTACTCCTAATGACCAATCACTGATCACCTCTACTCCTATAAACCAATCACTGATCACCTCTACTCCTAATGACCAATCACTGATCACCTCTACTCCTAATGACCAATCACTGATCACCTCTACTCCTATAAACCAATCACTGATCACCTCTACTCCTATAAACCAATCACTGATCACCTCTACTCCTATAAACCAATCACTGATCACCTCTACTCCTATAAACCAATCACTGATCACCTCTACTCTCAGGTCCTAGTGTAGTTTAGGTTCCTAGCTAACACCTTGTGTGACGTCACAAAATAAATCAGATATTGAGAAATTAAATTGGGAACACACTTCCAGAAACAGCTTAGGATTGTGGGAAACGCCCCCAATGTTCCTCTGTAATATTCTAAAATGTATGTATGTTTTTTTTACTCCAAGCAAAAGTAATGGCACAGTTGTTGATACCTGCTGTACCATAAGTGAGAACAGGGAGTAACGTGCTCGCTGGATAAAGGAGCGAGTTGTTTAGTAAACAGAAAACTGGAGCATATTGATGGACTAGCGATGATAAAGGAGCTGTCCTCACTCCAGCCTTCATAATCCACCTCCAAGTACTTGCCCTGGAGGACAAAAAAGTCTTTTGTTTCCTGCCCTGTGCACCGGATAGATAATTCTTCAAAAGGCACTTCAAAAGTGAGAGCATCTCCACAAAGCTGGATAAATCTGCATGTGAGCCGGGGGAAGTCAGGCGGAAGCTGTTGAGCCTTGTGGGACCAGCCATTCAAAAGTGTACATTACAGAAAAGGTCAACATGTCAGGAAAAAAATCCTTTATGCAACGGCACGAGAATAAGGAAAAAAATCACACATCTGTCACTCGGGCTCGCGTGAGGAGCCGCGGAGTCGTCACGTGTCCTCCACTTTTCTGCCCGAAAGCACAAGCAGCGTTTCGTCTGTACTGACCGTGAGCATGAACAGAAGCAGTTCGACACCGCAATTAATTAAATTATAATAATTTAAAAAACCACTTACAGTGGGACTCTTTATTTTAATTAAAGAGCATCGTTCTTTTTGAGTCACTTCCTGTTCTGTGTTGTGTTATCGCAGCCAAACACAATAACGCTTCAGGCTGATCCACCCGAACCAAAACGCAGCTCCTCGTGTTCCTGAGGAACTCACAGCACGGTGTGGCCTCTTTAACTCAGCACTCACACTGGAGACTCCTTCCATACAGGTTACATACAGAAACCTCTGACAGATCTCTAAATGATCCGTTACTATGGAAACAAATCAGAGCAAGTGCATGGGGTGGGGAGTCCAATAACGTTATGTAGTTACACATTGCTCGAACATCTTTAGGGTCTCTCTCTGATCATGATGTAAGTTCTCCAGTACTGCAGGTGGCGCTGTTACAATTTCATGAGAGTTTGCACACTATGGCAGATTGTTAGTGGCACAAGAATAACATGTAGAGCCTTTTTTTTTTCCATATTTAAAATGAAGAACACGTCATGCTTGAGATGTTTGAGACGTTTCCCCGTCAAGGGAAAGCGAGCTTTCACGTGATGTCGTTCAGCCTGTGTGTGAAGTACACTCCGGCTGCATCAATGCCCTTAATAAGTGCGCTTGATGCCAGGCTGGATCTAGGGTTTGGGATGCGCGCCCACACGCAGCTAGCCATCAGGGCCTTATTGACTTTCGCAGTTGTGTGTTTTGTTAAGCGCGGGAGCGAGCTAATCCCTGCGTTATCGCCGGGCATCAGGGCTCCACGCGGCACAACAGCGCTCGATGAGTTGTTTTTGTTTGTTTGTTTTTTTTCCAGTGGTGTCCGGTGGTGTAGTTAGCCTCGCTGCGACCCGTATCGATCCCGCGGCCGCGGGCTTTATCTCCGGAGGACCACGGGGGAAATCAGCCACTGATAGAGTTCCACTGGAGCCACTTCATTTCATTCATTTATTTATTTATTTATGGAGCGCTTTGCGTCGTCCTGCAGGGACGGTGCCGAGGACGCACACGCATTTACAGACGACGCTAAGCTAACGGCTACGGCTCAAAGCGTCTCACTCACGTGAGGAGTGAGATCATTAGAGCAGAACCCTCATCTATAATGCTGTGTCAGGGTTTTACAGAGAGCTGACTCATGAATATTGGTGCACTCAGGATTCAGGTTGTAGAGCTGTGTGTGTGTGTGTGTGTGTGTGTGTGGACATAAGTTACTCTTGGACTTCCTCAGTGCAGATTGCTTATGTGTTTGTACCGGCGTCGGCTCTGACGAGAGAAGCCCGATTATTAAATCAAAACCAGGCTTCACACTCGACTCTTTAACACACACACACACACACACACACACACACACACACACACACACACAATGAATGTGTAAAGACGGCTTCACACCGCTGGTGTGATGGAGTGGTGTTACTGGTACCAGTGCAGAGCTGATTACTCTCCTGTAACCGCACATCCTGAAGTGGTTTATTCTTTTTGGTGTGATGGTTCAAAGAACACATCAAGACACTACAAACTTTTTATTTGTTTATTTCAGTGAAAAGTCTCTGAAACTGAAACGTGTTTTTGTTCTTTCGCTTTCTCGAGAAACTGTGAAGTATAAACTCCTGAGAATTTGCTCTGCCAGATAAGAGATAACACACACACACACACACACACACACACACAGAATTTCTTTTTCTGTTTTTCATCTCTGTGTTTCAATAAAATCCCCTTATTTTGGATAAATGCTGAAGAAGAAGAATTTAAACTGAACGTGAACATCTAAACTGACACCCTGTAACATCAAAGCAGGACTAAAACAACCGAAGCTGCAGCTTTACTTCTACCTTGTACAAAAACAAAGGGATTGGAACTGGAGACTCCTTCCTTAAATGATTCTTAATGAACATTAAACTCCATGTGAAGCATCTGCCGTACGCGTTCCTGTTAACGAGTGGTTACTATGGAAACGGTAACGATTATGGAACATGAATCAGCCCTGTGTGAGCCGAGGGACCAGAGACCTGAGGAGCGTGTGGGTCTGAGCGTCTTCACCCCCCCCGCTGGTGGAAGCAGGTACAATCATGTCCAGTAGGTGAGTACGGTCTGAAAGCGAGGCCCCTTTGATGTTGCGTTGCTCCATAATGAGTGTGTTTTGTCCCGCGGTCATGTGACACGTCTGTGGGTGATGCCTGTGCAGGTGCTTAAAGCCTCCTGTATGTCGTTTACTGTCTTCTGGAGGACGAGAGCGAGTGAGTGGAGTGACGGGATTGGGTCTGGGGTCACTCTGGTATCATCTGAATATCGGAAGTCAGCATGAAGGGATTGCGCGCGTGTGTGTGGGTGTGTGTGTGTGTGTGTGTGTGTGTGTCAGCAGGCTTCTGTCATGTAGCAGACTAAAATAAATCACACAGAAAGCTCAGGGTTCGGCGATGCGATCGCTAACGTATGATATCATGTGACCACCGGCGCCACAATTCCTAGTTCTGATTGGTCAGAACGTTAATTATGGAAGGAGTCTCCAGTGTCAGAGCTGTACCTGAACAGAGGAGTTTCAACAATAACGTTTAAGCCACAAAAGAGTAAGGGTTCTAGACATTCTCGTACTTTTCATGCCGCGGTGTATGAGGAATAAAACACACTGACGTGCTGTTAATGCAAAGCTCTCTTTGCGGATCTCTGGGGAGGACGTTGGACCCGGACCCGGTGCTCTCCCGCGCCGCAGATTATCTCGTTATGTTCGCAAAAGCTCTTTCTCACACAACTTTCTCTTATGTAAGCAGCAGCGAGTGAGGAACTTTTTCAGCGTTGCGTGGGTGGCCTCGTGTTCTCCAACACACATTACTGCTTATGAACCGGACCTTATTGTACACACACACACGCACGCACATTGTACAGCACACACTCCCGGTTTGCTGTCAACACGTTTTTTTATTTTTTCCAGGCTGAAACGTTGCATGCTGATTAATCGCTGCAAAGCTTTCCTGTGAAGTGGAGTCATTTTTATTTCACAGCTCCAACGAGAGACTGAAATTGCCTGGCTGATAAATCTCGTTCCGTGCTCAGACGGGGAAAAAACTAAACAAAAAGACAGAAAGAAGAAAAAAAGTACAGTTCTCATGTTATGATTTTTTTATTTTTTACTTGAGTATGTTGTGAACAAAATGCTGCAGCCTGATATTTTGATTAGTCTTGTTCTTATTTCGTTCTTTAGTAATATTACACTTGGACTTTTCCGCGGACCCGCTGCCCTTTTAGCTCGGTGTCTGGGTTTAATTCCTCTGAAGCGCGGTGAGGAATTCTTCAGTGATTAGCCGAGACGCCGGCGAGCCACCTGTTTCTGGGGCAGAAAAGAGCTTCTCGGAGGACAGAGAGGACTCTCTAATTGGATTCTGCTCGCTCCTGGCATTCTGGCCTGCTGCCTCTATTTAGCCACATTGTCCTTTTTTATTTATTCAAGAAAGCAAGGACGAGACGCGCCAAAGGTGCAGACCTTCACCCCCGGCCATCTTGTCTGAGAGTTCCTTATAAAACTTTGAATAAAAATAAACCAATTAGACATCAGGGACTCGTCGTCTTCTCGTTCTCTTCCAGTTTATTTCTGGAGCTGTGTTCGAGTCTGTAATGAAAACATAAAGAATGAGACTCGAGAAGAACTGAAGAGTGTTTGAGTAAAAGAATAAAAGATGGAGCGGTGTAAGGAAGCAGGGAAGTGGATCATCGCGCCGATCCCTCTCCACACCCGCACTCAGCAGAACGCTAACCTGGCTAACCTACTGTAGCTAACCAGCACTTTCCTCCTTCCTGTTTACCTTTTAGCCATGGGTTTAGACTCTGACTCTCCTGCCTCGTTACTGCTAAAGGCTAATGCTAAAGGCTAACAGCAGGGTTTGACTGAAATGTTGGTTAACTGCAGTCCGTAGAAACGTTTTTGATTTATTATTATTACAGCTTTGTGTATAAGACAGACATTAGCGTTAGCTCTGAACGTATCTCCCCCTCGCACAAGAAAAATCAGTTATTGAGGAAAAGCTACATTTCCCATGTGGATGAATAAAGGATCTATCTATCTAAAACTGAGCTAAGAGATCAGCGCTATTTAATAATTAGCAGCTTTTTTTGTTTTGCTATCTCCTGTATCAGTGGAGGTTACAGTGGAACTGAACTCCTGATTGCTGCTATTAACACAGCGATTATAGAATTAGCAAACACAAGCTACATTACAGCCAAAACAAGGTGCTAAAAGTGTCTCAACTCAGTGAAAAAGTGAATTTTCAGGTTGGATCATATAACACCATTTATCATCACACTTAACGCTTCTTATCTCCCAATCAGTGCTGGTTTTTTTTTTTTTTTAAATACGCATACACGGTTACATTTATTGTCAGATAAAAAGAAACAAATTTGCCCAATACAATTTCATGCTCTTTTATGTTTTAGTGTCCGTGACGTCCGTTTTTTAACTCAAATCTCTCAATAATCTTAATTGTGATTCAGATGAAACTCGGCCGATTTAGATTTCACATGAAAAGACACAAACCTGAAAAAGTGTATTTTTCTAACAAGTAGTATTGTTAAGATATTGGAACATGAATTTGACGTGGTTACGGACACTACAGATTTTTTGCTTTTTAAAAACATTTACCACAAAACAACTTAAGCAACAATTTTTTTACAGGCCATATGCTTTAAGAAGCTTACACCAATTTCTATACCAATACTCATGGAGAAATATGAATAATCCACATTTTTATTGACAAACAGTCATCTCCCCACTGTAAAATCAACTCCCCAAAATGTCTGAAGTTACCAACTTTAAATTTTTATGGAAGCGAGATCGGTCACTTTCATGTTGCAGAACTTCAGAACTGTATTATATGTACAGGTTAAAAAAAATAATTACATTTAAATCAGCACCAGTACCGTGTTTTGGCGTTAGCAAATCGGACTTACTGATTTAGCTGAAACATCAGAAAAGGTTTCAGCTACAGCCACCTCACCCTAACAAGGGGTCAGAGATTGCTAATTTGTAGATGTTGCTGTCTCTTGTTGCACTTCCTTCGAGCTTTTTTCATCGCTAATAATTAGCTGTGCTGCTTGGTTAGCATGATGTTTGTGTAGGAGGCCATGATGATGATGATGATGATGATGTGAGTGATGTGGGGCATGGGGAAGGGTGGGTTCACAAGTTCATAAGGGCTTTTAAGCATTAACACACACACACACTAGTGCTAACACGGTCCATTTCATTATTTATTAAACACCGGTCTCGAGGTTCCGGTTGGCGCTGCTTCCCTACAGCCGCGCAGACGTCACTCTCTCTCTCTCTCTCTCTCTCTCTCTCTGTGTTTACTTCCTCTCTAATGTTAATCAGCGTATCCCTGCGCTATCTGGAATCGATGCGCTCACCCTCAGACCGCTTAACAAACTCATCACGTCCTCCACACGCGAGACGAGTCGCCGAGCCGCAGAGCCGCGCGCTCAGGCAGGCTTTTTCATAAAGCGTTACTGTAAGCCAGATCGACTTATTAAAAAAACGTGGCTCGGGGACAGAATTTGCGGTTTCAGTCTCATCGATTCAAGCCCGAGGGTGGGACTCGGGATGACGCCGAAACAGACGACGGCCAGCTGTTTGTGCCGTCTGCCGTCTCTCGCTTTTGATTTACGCCGGAAAAGATGCTCGAGTGAACGCTGGCAAAGTTTTTATAATTATATCCCGATCCAAATCAGATAGATAAAAACCAAGCACGCGCAGCGATGAGTCATCGAATAAAACACACACAAACACACACACACACACACACACTAACTTCAGAGCTCTCAGGCTTCGTCTCTTCCCCTGGACGGCTTCAGCTCCCGAGACGGAGTGGGTTTGATTTCAGACCTCTCGCTTATTGCATTATTTCTTATTAAAATGTCACCAAGCACCAGCGAGATTAGAGCAGGAGAGAGAAAGCTGTTTCCCTGAGTTTAATGCTGCTCGACAAGCTCAGCTGATGCATTGTGGGTCTTGGTGAATCTGACATCGCAAATGCGGTCCAGAGGAGTGTGCGTGTGGAGCTCACGTGCAGGTTTTAGATCCTCATCAAATCACATCACGTGGCAGCAGTGAGTCACGTGGGTGCAGATCGAGAGCCTTGGTCCATGTCAGACACCGGCGTGAGGGAAAACGGCATCTCAGGAGGCGGGGCTGTCCCTGCCAGACGGGCGGAGTGAGCGTTTCATAACCGGCTGGCGTGCTGGGGTGTGACCCCAAAGAATAAAACTCACCGCTCCATTAGCGAGGCTAGCATGTACTGTATGCTAAGCCGTTTGACACACATCCACTTCCACCAATAAATTTTATTATTACTTATAATAATTTATTATTTAAAAAAGTATTATTTTAAAATCAAAAGGTCTGTATTCACAAAAAAAGGAATAGAATACACACCCAAAAGACGAGCTACTAAACCACCGAACACTTCAGACTACAGGACAGAACAGAACACACACTGAATTCACGGGTCATGTGACTCCACAGACACGCCGCAGTTTTAATAAACGTCTTCATTTTTATCGTAGCTGACCGCTTCTCCTGCAGAACCTTTAGATCAAATTCACGTCCAGGAGGGACGACAAGTCAGAGACCTCAGAGGGACACGGCTGACCCTCATCAATCAATCAATCAATCAATCAATCAATCAATCAATCAATCAATAAGACACAGAGTCTGTGCTAATAGTCTCCACTGAGTTTTTATATCAAAATGAAAAAGGGATCTGGGAATTAAAATAAAATTAACATGTTTTGAATGATATATTTTATATGTTTGCTTCCAAACACACCTCTGTGCCTCAGGATGTTTTGATGTTTACAGAACACGTGCGATAGTTCAATAAATTGGCGGCTATTTCATCTTACATTTGGTTTTCTCTTCACATTTGCAATTTCAGCTCTGAAAAAAAGAAAAAACCTGCCAGAGTTGCTTTCAGTTTAAACGAAATGCTTGGAGTAAAATCGAAATCCAGGCCTCATTTCAGCACAAGTTGTTTTCTCTTTCGGCCTCTCACACTTATTCCGTGCAGATTACTGCAATCACCATCCCATCAAATTTCTCCAGACACATTTCCACTGAAAGCGGCGTGTTTGCGGATTCGTGACGAGCGCCTAAGTGCATTAGTTTGCACATTTCAAGAGGAGAAAAACGCACCTTTATTAGACAACTAAAAGAAAAAAAACATGTGAATTAGCTCGAAATTCTAAAAGAAAATGAATCATTGTTCCTCTATTTTCTGCCGTAATTACAGCCGCAGTGTGACAGTTAAAGGTCATCGCACAAAGGCTGCCTCTCTGCCGTTGTTCCAGATCTGTTGATTTTTCCCTTTTCCGTGTTTCTCTGCAGAGGAATTACTCACTCGGAAATGTATCAATGTTCTTACCTAAAGAACACAACTTTGGGCAGAAATATTTCCGCTCTCTCATTAGGCGAGTCATTAGAGGCAGTTACCGCGGAACACACTCGTCTCATTTTTACGATCTCTAACATCTCCTGTCCTTGCATCGATCCGAGTTTGAGCAGGTGCCAAGGTCGTTCAGGAGACTCGGGGAACTTCATGCTGTTGCTAAAAAGTTTGAGAAAGATATTTTATTTAAGTTTCAGGCTGAAGCACAAAACACGAAGAGACGTGAGAGTGTTTACACGCGTCCCGGACCAGAGTGCAAAGTGTTTATCGCAGTCGCCCGAGTTTCCACTTTATTACTTATTAAAAACCTTCTATTTACCATAAGAATATAAATCTCATATAAAGATTTACGACTAAGTTAATAAAAGGTGATGCGCGTCTTCAGATCCTCCTCACACACACACACACACACACACACACACACTGACTGTAATGTAATAAAACTACAAAAGTCAAAGAAAAATTCTGTCAAAACGTCGACTGAAGCCCAGAACTAACGGTCAGGCTTTTGGTAGGTGTGTGTGATGGTGTGTGTGTACAGTAGGTGTGTGTGATGGTGTGTGTGTGTGTGATGGTGTGTGTGTACAGTAGGTGTGTGTGATGGTGTGTGTGATGGTGTGTATGATGCTGTGTATCAGTGTGTGTAGATGTGATGTGTGTGTGTGATGGTGTGTGTTGGTGCATATCATGTGTGTCGGTGTGTGTCAGAGTGTGTAGGTGTGTGTATAGGTGTGTGTGTGTAGGTCTGTGCATTGTTGTGTAGCAGTGTGTGTAGATGTGTGTGATGGTGTGTGTTGGTGTGTATTGTGTTTGTGTCAGTGTGTGTAGTTTTGTGTGTGTGTATGTGTGTGTGTGTGTGTGTGTGTGTGTGTGTGTGTGTGTGTGTGTGTAGTTTTGTGTATGTGTGTGTGTGTGTGTGTGTATAGGTGTGTAGGCGCATGTAGGTGTATTTGTAAGTGTACCGTATATTTATATATATATATTCCTGTGTATGGTGTAATGAGTGTGTGTGTGTGTGTGTGTGTGTGTGTGTGTGTGTGTGTGTGTGGTGTGTGTGTGTGTGTGTATATAGGTGTGTAGGCGCATGTAGGTGTGTTTGTAAGTGTACCGTATATATATATATATATATATATTCCTGTGTATGATGTAATGAGTGTGTGTGTGTGTGTGTGTGTGTGTGTGTGTGTGTGTGGTGTGTGTGTGTGTGTGTGTATATATAGGTGTGTAGGCGCATGTAGGTGTATTTGTAAGTGTACCGTATATTTATATATATATATTCCTGTGTATGGTGTAATGAGTGTGTGTGTGTGTGTGTGTGTGTGTGTGTGTGTGTGTGGTGTGTGTGTGTGTGTGTGTATATAGGTGTGTAGGCGCATGTAGGTGTGTTTGTAAGTGTACCGTATATATATATATATATATATATTCCTGTGTATGATGTAATGAGTGTGTGTGTGTGTGTGTGTGTGATATCTCAGGCCTCTCTGTAGGGATCCACTGACCCTCGCAGTGCACCGCAGAACCTTTCATAACTAATCAGGATCATGATAACGAATCATCAGCGCTATCCTGCTACTGAATAGCGCTGGCGTGTTTCTCATTAGCGCTGCCTCAGCACTCCGCTGCGATGCTGGAGCTAATGAAGTCAGAGTGTACTAGAGCCATCCGTAGCAAAAATCACAAGAACCGGCCTTCGCTAACAACCGCTCTGAAGATCGAACCCGCTCTGTTAAACGTTAGCTAGCGTAGCATGATTATAACTAGCTGAACGCTGATTCTGCCGGTGGAATGTGTTTAAGTTTAGATAAATGTAAGTAAAAGTGTAGATCTGTCCATCACCCAGTCGGCATGTTAACAGAAGGATCGACACCGCAAACTGTCCAGGAGCAAAGAGGGAGAGGGGGAGAGAGAGAGAGAGAGAGAGAGATCGTCTCGGCTCCCTTCGAGCAGATCGGCTGTTTTTATTGACACCTCAACCAGCCAATGGTCAAGAGACTTGAAGTCTTTCTTTTACAATAGGACAACGCTCCTTTCACACGGTCTGCTGTAACTCCTGAACCGCATTCTCAAGGATCTCATGCCTGGGTTTGTTTTTCTCCAAACAGTCTTGAACAGCTTGTAGTTCATGTTGATACCATTTGGTATGTAGGTCCAATATTTAATAAAATAGCATGAGAAGACATGTGAGGACGCTGACGTCCTCCTTAAGGGTTGATAAACATTCGATCCATGATGTGAGTGAGACAGTGACGGGTGTCTGTAGATTAATTATGAACGAGTGAGGAGACTGACATGAGTAGCTGAAGACCATCTGGGTGAAGGTGTGTCCTGTTCTTGACTGACAGGAGAGTCTGAGTGTTGTGTGTAAAGTCCGTGTGTGTAAATCTCAGGCCACAGCCAGGCTCTTCTGATCCCCGAACCCTTTTCTCCATGCTGATGTGTGATGAACCTCCACCTCCTGGCCTGATGTCATCTGCATGATGTGAGGCACGGCGTTACTGTATCTCTCACATGATCTGTGTGTGTGTGTGTGTGTGTGAGCAGTGTCTCAGAGTAAAGCTGACTTATTGACCTTCATTAGACCTTCATTAGACCTTTTGCAAAATCGATTCATTTCTGCTCGTGTCACTCGATGGAATCAAATCTGAGCCTAAGTCGGATCAATACATATCCAGGTCTATAAACAAAACCGAAGGAATCAGACCAGGAAGCCGGAGAGAAGCCTTCAGAGGTCATGAACTCAGAGATCACAGAGACAGATCCATAAAGGAAATCTCCTCTAGCTCTGCCCCAGGTTCCTCTTGTCTGTCGTGTGCTTCTGCCCCTGAGAAGGAAGTCAGTCCAATTACATGACGAGTCCGTACAGCATCAGGGGGTTTGAGGCTTATTACACCAGAATTGACCACCAGCGTTCCTTTAATTAACTCACTGCAAAAGGATTAGATTAGCGCTGTGTGCTAGGAGGAGAGACATCGCGGAGATGTTATGAGCTTCATGGAGGGACCTCGCAGGAGGAGCATCTGGAATTAGACATGCAGTGACTGGAGGAACAAAACACGAGACTGAATGGTACAGCATCGCTCGGGGCTCAAATCACAAATCACAGCTTTATATGTTCTAATAGCTTCATGTTTCTATAGTCACAGCATAAACGTGTGAACGCCGACATGGTGTAATGTGTATGGAAGGAGTCTCCAGTGTCAGAGGTAAAGCGTCCGCATTTTAATGCAGTTTCTTACTTACAAGCAATGATTCAACTGAAAATAATATCTGGTTAAATGCATCGACTTCAGGGTGGTGACAGAACCTCTGCTTCATTACTATCTATCATCTATCTGTCCATCCATCCATCCATCCATAATCAAACCTGTAACGACGTTAGAGACACGTACCAGAGCTTGACATCTGTCACTCAAACACCTCCTGAGACTTTTTCTGGAGCTCTTCTCCATCTCACACTGTAACACTCACAACTCATCTCCATCTCAGCGCCTTTACAGAGACACACACACACACACACACACACACACTGGGAGCGCCAGTCTGTCAGTGTGTTTGTAATCAGCTCATATCAACATACTGCACCGGATAAACTACTCTTACATCTCAGAGATCTCGTCAGCGCCTTGTTTCTTGTTGCTCGTTTCTTGTTACTCATGTCGTACACATCAGCTGGTTGACATCTGGAAAGGCACATCTGTCATTCTGTTAGTAAAATGTCTGAATGAAGCCTTCACGAGGACTAATAAACTGGTGTAGCGGCCCGCGGACGAGCCCCGGACAATGAAGGGTTTTGGTTGACAGATGTAGGACACATGAAATCATCCCCCCCCCCCCCACCCCTCGCCTTTTCCGTTGCCATGGAAACGAGCTCCCCGTCTTTCCCGGTCTTTCCTTCTGAGGATGTGGACATGAATGGCAGTCACTGTGTTGACACTGTTCCAGCCCGAAAGTGAGAGGAGATGTCTGCGCGCCCCTGCTGCGTGCTTCTGTGTTTTTCCATCACTTTGGTCGCAGCAGCAGCACCACAGTTCCATTTCAGTCACACTCAGGGTCTGGGGTTAGCTGTGGGATCTTTTATTATTATTTTTTTTGATAAATTGCTGTGTGCTGCATTCAGAGTGGACTTTGATGGCTGAGGTCGTGCTGATGTTTGTGTGTGTGGATCCTGTGGAGACAGCTGTTCATCCTGCTGGGTGTGACATCACGCAGGGTTCCTGATCATGCTGGATCTTCAGAATCCTACAGTCTTCCTGTAATGCTTAGAACGATGTTACTCACACAACCTCTTGAAGATTTCAGAACACTGACACTGGAGACTCCTTCCATAAAAAGTATAGAATAAATAACTCAGAAGTGACACAGCAGAAGGGTTTCCACGCCGGCATTCGGAGATCACCGGATCGCGTTCCTCAGGGGTTTCCCAGCGGATTTCGAGCCGCGGGTCTCCTGCACCATGAGGCGTGCGGCTCTGGTTCACCTCCATCCACCTGCTCCTCTGTATGATT
Source organism: Clarias gariepinus (assembly GCF_024256425.1). NCBI lineage: Eukaryota > Metazoa > Chordata > Actinopteri > Siluriformes > Clariidae > Clarias > Clarias gariepinus. The sequence goes on from NC_071113.1 coordinate 181,484, forward strand.
TCCTCTGTGAAGATAAAGAGAGCTAACCTCAGGCTGAATCTGAGAGATGTTCAAAGAAACACATTGTGTGACGTGCATCAAACAGCACAAACAGGTACGTGAAAAGGTTTCGGCGCGACGACACGCTGAGGTGTGTGTTCTGTGGCTCGCTCTTCCAGACTTAAGTAGAGCGTTACAATGAGACACATCAGATGAACAGATGCGCTGAATACGAGTAAGTGTTATGTTCCCACTTCATCATTTTATTTTTGCTTTCTGGGAGATAAAGAAGAGCATACTACTTAAAGAAAAAATGAATAAAAGGAAGAACAAAAAAGCTTCACAGACAAAGCCGGAGTGAGAGCTTTATTCACAGCAACAGCACCGAGAAAGACCACAGCATCAGAGAAAACAAGACTTGTGTATGTATATATATATATATCCTTATTCTCACTGTTTCTTCTTCTTTTCTTCTTTTGACCTTACACTCCCTATTTTTCTCCTATTTGCAGCACACACACTTTTGGGAGCCGGTATCGATCCGCGGCGCTCCGTCTGATTTGTTTCGTGGAGTCGCGTGCACTTAATAGTGTTATCAGTGAGCTCAGATTATCTGCTTCACAAAACTGACCACACAGAAAGAAAGAAAGAGCGAGAGCGAAAGAATAAAGGAGAAAGTGACTTTAAAAGGAATGCATGACTCAGCCAATCAAAGCTAAAAGCCTGAACGACTCGGAGGGATTAAAACATTTCAGTGTTGAATTTGTTGAAATTCTGATAATGGCACTTTTTGGAAGATAATATTCAAAAAAAAAAAAACAATACGTTTAAACGCATCGTGTCTTCATCTAGAGTTGTGTTGATGTGTCAAAGCTAACAAAAAAAATTCCGTCAGATTTCTCATAAAAAAATAATTCAAGAAAAAGAAATAAAGCAGGTTGATGATTACAAGTGTGATGTCACAGGTTTATAATTAAAATAGATCAACATCATTAGCATTGGATTAACATCTAATATTTAAAATGTATGATTCCTATAGCAGGGTTTATTTAGTGCGTTTTAGTTCAGGCTCGTTCTTGTAAAAACGTGTAATGAAGCGATGAATAATACAAAGCGTCGTGATGTAAAAGCGTGTACGGCGCACATCGGGTCGAGGCAATTAGCCGCGCTCGGCTCGTTACTCCAACACTGTGGCCTTTAGTGCATCATATAGAGCTTTACTTCTGATCTGAGCTCGACAGGCCTCGTCATGGAGCGCGCTAATTAAGAGACTGGTCAGGATATTCAAAAATGAAATAATAAAAAAGGTCCTGTGAGGAGGAGTGAGAACGAATTAGATGCAGCCGGTGACGCCTCGTTTGTCTTAACAAGCATTTTAAAGGAAAAAAGAAAAAAAAAAGAACAACGGAGTAAATATTCCACATCCATGGTGTTTATTACACCGACCCACTAATGGTGACGTGCTGTAGGTGTGTGTGTGTGTGTGTGTGTGTGTGTGAGTGTAATGATCAGATGTAGGGAACATGTCCTCTGCGGAACCACCTGACGTGACTGTCACTGAGGAAGGATTCAGCCCAAGCCTCGCTCCTCCTCACTCCTTCTCACACCTCCTCTTCACTCCTTCTCACACCTCCTCTTCACTCCTCCCCCTAACTCCTCTCACTCCTTCTCCTCCCCCTCCTCACTCCTCGCTCTTTCTCCTCCTCCTTACTCCTTGTCCTCACTCCTCTTCCTCACTCCTCTTCCTTCTCCCCCTGGCTCCTCCTCACTCCTTCTCCTCCTCACTCCTCCCCCTTACTCTTCGCTCCTTGTCCTCACTCCTTCCCCTCGTTCCTCCTCACTCCTCCTCCTCACTCCTTCCCCTCCTCCTTCTCCTCGCTCTTCCTCCTCCTCACTCCACCTCCTCCCCCTCACCCCTCCTCTTCCTCACTCCTCCTTACTCTTCCTTCTCCTTGTTCTTCCTCCTCTTCACTCCACCTCCTCCCCTTCGCTCCTACTCGCTCCTTCTCACTCCTTCTTCTCCCCAATCCATCTCCTCCCCCTCACCCCTCCTCTTCCTCACTCCTCTTCACTCCTCCTCACTCCTCCTCCTCTGATGTGCAAATCAGAACATAACAGCATGTTAAGACTCTGAAATGTAATTGATAGAAATCAACACTTTGCAGATTTAAAAATGATGTAATGACGAGTCCAGGTGAGTCCAGGTTTGTTCATGGTGCAGTGCTGTAGTCAGGGAGGCCCCTGGTGGTGTGGGGTGGAACTGTCGTGTGAGTTTTGGCGCAGATCTCTGAAACAGATTTTTTTCCTATTTGGTTTTTGGTGTTGCAAAGAAACATCTGCTATAAGGATCCAGATCAGACGCTGAGGTAAACTGTCGTTTAAACGGTGCATTGTTTGTGCTCGTTTTTACCCCCACGTGATGAGAGCCGCTGCACACGGACACGTATCGCCAAACGAAGTCATGCGGCGTGTTATAGAAACATTGTTGTGGAGACATAATGACTCCTCTAACCTCTCTGTGGACTTCACACACACACACACCCACCCACACACACACACACACACACACACACACACACACGTAACTAGCCCCTACCCCATCACTCTCCTCCTCATCATATGTTCATGATGTGTGAGACGAGCGCGCCTGGTCTGCCTTTGATAGCAGCCTTTGATGTGCGGCGAATCGAAGCTCCGCGCGTCCTCTTAATCAGACTTCACACTGCCACGGGTTTTTGTAGGAATAAACACACGGCCACTTAAGGGACACAGCGAACAAGACATAATGAGCACCTGTCACAGGCTTCTACCTCCTCCTGAGCTTAAAAAACAAACGCATCGAGAAACAGAAATGCAAACCCTCGGGCCGGAGACGCCGGCGTGCGACCGCACTCTGTAATTTTCTGTAGGTTTTCTCATAATGGAGGAGAGGAAGAATGCCAGGAACCATCTCGTACAATAGATGCCCGGTTTTGTTTGCTTCTCAAGTAGACCTTTTTCACTCGGGCCTTAAAGTGGAGCCGAGGCTTCGGCTTGAATGAGATGCAGATAAGAAGCTGACCTGTGACGCATAGAGGTTCGTGCATGAATAAAAAATGTAAAAAGTCATGCAGTACAGAGAAACACGGCACAGTGCCGTACCACCTGCGAGGTGCATAAATATACGTCCTCCCTTCCACCGCGCGCCCCCTGGATGTTGTGTTATTTATTAATGTGTTTACTCCTTAAATATTCGTCACGGTGTTATTTTCTGTAACTCTACAGCCGCACAGCAGCTCCAGATGACGGCTTCACTCTACACCTGGGCACACACACACTTATCCAAATACTTTAATATCTTTATAGCCACAAAATTGTAAACGTTACGGTTTCTAAGTGACATGACAAGATATTAACTTTAAAAGAGAGAGAGAGAGAGAGAGAGAGAGAGAGATTTTGGGCAAAGACGAGGGTTTATAGCTGCTATAACGTAAGTGAAAACAGGAATCGGTTGTACAAAAAGAGGAAGAGAAGTTCTGTAATGTGTTAAATATGTAAA
>NC_071113.1:187500-190000 GCF_024256425.1 Clarias gariepinus
CCTGTGAGACTGCATCTGTAGTTAAAAAAGGATAAACAATCAGTAAGACCAGAGAGCTGTATGTGGGAGAAAAGCCGGAAAAGAAGGAAAATCCATCAGAGCCATTACACGAGCAGCAGGCATGGAGAACACGACACTGTGGAACGTGCTGAAACACTGAGCGGGTCAGGCAAGGACAGCAACATCCAGAGACATCATCAAGAACCTCCACAGGACAGAAGAAGGTCTTACACCTCACTGAGCAGAAACACACAGGCCACAACACACGGTGAGAAGCTCTCATCAGCACTGAGGGTCAGGAGGAACCAAACACACTCGCACAGAAACACACAGACGAGAACAGAAACTCTATCAAAGTGATGGAAAGACCAGAGTGTGGAGAGAGAGAAAGGATCTGCCGATCATCCAGAAGATACGATCTGATGGGAGAAGCGCGGTGGTGGTAGCATCACGGCTTGGGCTCGCATGGCTGATCTGGAATGTTCTCACTGATCTTTATTCATGATGCAGAAGCAGAATGAATTCAGGATCTACAGATACATTCTGTCTGACAGTTTACAAAAAAATGTGGCACAAAACAAACAGAATCACACAAGAAGAACGCAGCGGTTTGATGTCAGGGGGGTCGGGGCTTGATGCCGTGAATGCAGGAGATGGACACGCAGCCAAATTCAATAATAATAATAATAATAACTTTAATTTTCATTAAGGCTTTCGATTCCAATACTTTGGAAAATAATAAGACAATCTAAACGTCAATAAAATAAAAGCTAAAATTCTATCTTCTCATACTTAGCATTTATTTTAAAACCCAATTTAAATCCAATTTAAAACAAAAAGTATTATTTACTCACTGACTGTTAAATATTTAAGATATTTAACTTACTGGAGGTTTCTGTTTGTTTTGAAGGTTTCAAATTTCTAAAACCTTCTGTTTCTTTTCAGGGATTAAAACGCTAAAGTGTTCTTTCAGACTTTTGGAGAGGACATCGCCAACGTAAGGAATAAATACGGCTGATTTACAGCAGATTTCGACCCGGAACGTCGGCTGCTGTACTGGAAGTTAAATCAGAAACTCCAAACTCTCCGTCTCGGAGGAAAGGAAAGCACTCGCACTTCCGTCCACAAGCAGCTTTTCGCTAAAAGCAAACAAGATGCCGCATTCGCACAAATGTGACAGGAGCAGATTGCATGACACCACCAGCCATCTATTCTCCCCGGAGCGAGCTGATCGAACACGACACTTTAATTCGGCCGGGGCTCAAAGTGCGAACTCCTCGGCTCCGTCGCTGAGGAAACAGAACGCGGCCCTGCTCCTTCTGCCCGCGCCTCCCATTCCCGCTGATTATTCGGGAGGAAAAACAAGCGGCTCCGCGTCACTTTAGTACTTCAAGACTTCTGCAGTGGGCTCGGCCTTCACGCGAGCCTTCTGAGGCTCTTCAGTGGACACGGGGACGTGGGGACTCCCACCTTTTAGCACCGGAAATATCTAATTATTCCAAGGGAAAAATCATTCCACATTTAAGGGCTAAAGTAAATCGACCGCGTGTAACAATGACATGAGCAAAATATTTCGTTTTTTATAAATTAGACTGAGAAACAGAAATGTTATGTAATTTTTAAAACCTCGTGAAAATAAATGTCTCAGTAAATCAACTTTGTGAATATTTTCTTAAATAAATGTTTTCTACTGGATGTAATCAGACGGCGTGAGGTGAGACGTGGGAGGTTCGGGGGAACGCCAAACGTGCAGTGTGTTCTTCACTCTACATCACATGGTCTCAGGACCTCGGGAGTCTGATCATCTCCGATTATTCCCACCTATAATTGAGATGCGTTGTCTACCTGTTCCTACTAATTACTCCAGCGCGTGCAGGAGGCAGTAAACACGTCCCTGTGAGCGTCCCCGGTTACTCAGGAATTCATGAACAGCGAGCGTGGGAAATGTGTGGTGTGTCTTCCAGCGCTGCTCTCGTGCTTTTCTTGCAGCTTTGTGGAAAAGGTTAACTTTTATTCAAATGACTACAATAAGTGTGAATCATGCGTCGGCCGTGCCTGCCGGAGGGGAGCGCGGCGCTCGCACGCTGGGGATCCGCGCGGTGTAGCATGAGAGGCTGCGGAGTCAGGAGGAGAACTCCGAGCGCTGTGGTGTGATGGGAAACTTAACAACAGCAGAATTATCAGTTTATCACAAAGACAGAAAAGTAAACCACAAACAGTAAACTCTTCGGTGCCGAAACCTTTGTTACAAAGCCTCCTGGGATTGGCTCCAGGCCCTCGCGACCCCGTGAATACAAGATAAAGCGTTATAGATGATGAGTGAGTGAAGGCACATTCCAACATCCAGTAGCGATGATAGTTACATAACAGATAATAAACATGTTGCAACATGCACATCTTCAATTGTTTTTCTTAATTGTTAATAATATTTTTCAAATATATATTTTATTTATTATTATTATTATTATTATTATTATTAGAGAGAATATGGACTCGTCCG
>NC_071113.1:195000-292500 GCF_024256425.1 Clarias gariepinus
ACACACAGATGCGTCCCTTCCACAGTGAACAGATGTTCCACTCTCTGAATGTTGACGTAATCGACTGCAGTGAGGTCCGAGACACCACGGCCGGGATCGTCACTCACAGACGTACGGGCCTATTTAAAACGTTCGCACCGTTCAGATGTTTTACGGCGACCGAGAGTCTCATCACCGCGCTGGGACTGACATCTCTGTAAATGTCCATCACTTTTACACCGTCATTCAGTGAGATTTTATCACAAGTCCCGGTTTGACTCGAACGATCCTATAGTAACGTGCTGGTGACGTGCCCAACACCCCAGGCTATAAAATAAAGATGAGTACAGTTAGATAGTCCGCGATCAGGCCCGCCGGAAGGCCGAAGCTGTGGGAATCTACTCGTAATCACACAACAGAACCGGGAAGTGAAATTTCCTATTTCATATTCTCAATTACATCATACTGTACAGTCAAAGAATCACAGGAAGCATATGCCTGATGTTTTGGATCAAACGACGCTTTAAAAATAAAGCGGTTATTACTGTACCTGCTGCTGAACCATCCATCTGTGCACTCACGCCAATTTAGCGAGATTACAGGACTGAATGGGAACGGGAGTGAGCAGCGGGTACGCCGCGCGCCCGTGCACGCTAAACGAGGACTAAATGAAGTTTTCCAGTCGAGTGACTTGCGCTGTCAGTGACGTGAGACGCGCGGCTCTGGTCCGAGGGAGGAACCAGGCTCTATTGATTAGCTCGCCATTCTGCTCCCCGGCCGCCAATTTAGCCTTTCATCTCCGTGTATTACCCCATGTGAATGGAGAGAGCTTCGCCATGACAACCAAGGACTTGTTATCTCTCGGCAAAGATCTGGAACACTCCATAAACAGATGTTTTCTCCTCTAACGAGTGCCGCACGCTATGATAACTGTAACATAAATATCATACGCTCTTCATTTTCACAGTCAGATTCATGATCCTGATTGGTCAGAAGGTGTTGATTACAGGGTTTATATTGTTACATTAGTGTTTCTATGGTAACGGCTCGTTCACAGAAACCTGTAGCGCAGACGCGTGATATGAGCGTGATATGAGCGGATAAAGGAGTATGAATTGTGTAATAGTTGATGTGTTTATGTTTTCTGTAAGGACTGTGTGTGTGTGTGTGTGTGTGTGTGTGTGGAAGGAGTCTCCAGTGTCAGAGTTCTAGCTTTATTACAGGACAGAGGAGTTTACACTTCCATGCGGTTACTAAGTCACATGACACGATTCAGGGGAACATAGATAGAGAGTAAAGAGAGACCGGTGAGGTAACGAGAGTTTATAGCTGCTATAACAGAAGTGACAGCAGGAAGAACATTAAACATACAGTAATTATACAGTAGATGGTCCGGACCGTCGAATCGTTTAAGATGCGGGGCCTCTGTGTGTGATTCGAGGAGAGCACCGCCAACAGACGATCTTAAGACGGGTCGGGTAGCGGCAACCTGGACATGTCTGGGCTCGAACCAGGGACCTCCTGGTCTGCAGTCCAACACCTTGACCCAGGCGCCGCCCCTACCTGCACTTCTAGTACAGTAAAGGGTGGAGACGGTACAGTCCACCACAGGGGGCGCTGGATCAACATCTCAATCATTCCTCTTCGGGGTTCTCAGTCACACGTTTGGGTTCTTGAATGTTCACTAGATTCCATTCAGGTCAGATTTTGTCTACAGTCATGTGCAAAAGTTAGTGCCTCCTTTTTTTATTCTAAGGTTGGTTTGTGTGAAAACATGAAATAAATTATCTGATCGTAGCAGGGCTCAGTGTTTGGTAAATGCAACCTCAGACGAACATCATATATATTTTTTCACAGTGCCATTATTTATTTAACAAAAATGGAGCCAAAAAATGAATAAATAATAAATCATGTGTGCAATACTAAGTACCCCCTGATTCGATAGCGTGTAGCTCCCCCTTAAGCAGCAGTAACTTGGTAAGTTCCAGTAAGTACTGGTTCCCTGTATGACTTTCTCAGTCTCTCACATGGTTCCGGATCGCTCCTCTTTACAACACTGCTCCAGGTCACTGAGGTTTTTGGACGTTTGCTGATACACAGCTCTCTCAAGGTCCCACCACAGTGTTTCAGCCGGGTGCAGTTTTATTAAATTAATAATACGAGGGTTAAAAAAAAGAGGGATGTTTTTGTTTGTCTGAGGTTGTATTTACAAATACTGAGACGTGCTACGATCAGATAAAAAACATGGGAGGCAGTAACTTTAGTTCTTTTATTGTTGTTGTATAATGAAGATATCTAATTATTAAAATTATATCCTCATTACTTATACAGTATGGTGCATGTTATTATAAATTAACCTGAAATATTAGCACCCATGACAAAAATTTCACGTCTTTTTGTAAAGCACACACCTACACACACACACACACACGAAAACACACACTGCGAGTGCACGGACACTAATGGGTCCAGCGGCGCATTTTTCAGACTTATCCCACGTTTAAGAAACAAAAACACTCCGTCTGCGTACAGATTTATTTCACTACTACATGATGTGCAATTACGGCGCGCTCTGTGTGGCAGGCTGTTATTAAAACACTGCATGGCTCAAACATCTCAGGAAAACAAACAAACACAAAAAGAGCATTTTCAGAGCGCCGGCGGCGACGTCGCTGCTTTTCTGGTGTCATTTTTTACAAACGTAATCGCAGACATGCAGTCGGGACTCATGCACGTCACATCACATCACGTCACGTCACGTCACGTCACGTCTGCCTCACAACGTCCCTGTGTGTCATTTAAGAGAAAGGAAGAGCAAATTTGTGACAGCAACAAGTCTACTCTGTGTCTCACACACACACACACACACACACACACACACACACACACACACACACACACACTCAGGATAATTTTCAGAAAGAGCTCAGCTTTATTACTCAAGGCTTATTATTTATTTTTAACATTTCAGTTCTGCGTTCCAGAACATGATGTCTTATTGTTTTGCGTTCTTTCAATTTCAGACGTGTAATAAGATGATCGCGCCGCCGTCTGTCAGCGAAACCACGTCAGGGACGCAAATCCATAAGAGCGACTCAATTAAACCTTCATTTCAGCCTGAATTCAGAATCGACTGCTGAGCATCAATATCACACACACAAACAGCGGATTAAAGCAAACAAACAACAGAAAGAGAACATTTGTGATTGTTCCATACACGTGTACATTCATTTTAAAATTAAAGATATTTTAGTATCATGAAACTTTTTGTTTAGACATTTTTAAATTAATGTTTGGATTTTTTTTCATGTATAATTAAATTGCCTGTTATATTTTATTGAACAACTATGTTATTTATAAATATATTAATGTGAGAAATTAAATTCAGAGAACTCAAGCAGATCATTACACAGAAAACAGTCCCAAATATACATACATTATGTGGTGTAGTGGTGAACACTGTCGCCTTGCACCTCCAGGGTCCGGGTTCGGTTCCCGTCCTGTGTGTATGGAGTTTGCATGTTCTCCCTCTGCTTGGTGGGTTTACTTCCGGGTACTCCAGGTTCCTCCCACAGTCCAAAGATATGTAGGTCAGGTTGATAAATGAATGAGTGTGTGAGTGTGTGTGTGCCCTGTGATGGATTAGCACCCTGCCCAGTGTGTACCCTGCCTCTTGCCCTAAGTCTCCTGGGGCAGGCTCCAGGTCCCTGAGTGAGTAAGAATATATGTATATATGTATAAGATGAAACGAGATTGATCAGACCAGGCCACCTTGTTCCATTGCCCCGTGGTGCAGTTCTGGTTGAGGACACGGGTGGAGGATACGGGTCCTCACTTCAGCTGCACAGCTCCATACACAACTGACTGTGAGTCCTGACTCTGTATCAGTTAAACATTTTCTGCACTTTAAGCTACAGTAGCTCTCCTATTGGCTCGGACGACACAGGCCGGCCTTCACTCCACACACACCTGCAGCAGTGACCCCTGGACACCCGTGACCCTGTCGCCAGCTTTTCTTCTTGAACCACTTTTTGTACGTACTGACCACGGCAGACGGGAAGGTCCCATCAGAGCAGCAGGTATAGAGACGCTCTGACCCAGTCGTCTAGACGTCACAGTTTGGTTCTTACCCCTGCACTTACACTTACACTAACCCATTTGTTTCTGCTTTTGGCACATCAACTGTAGGGACAAAAGGTTTACCTGCTTCCTGATATAATCATATATATATCACACACGTATACACACACAAACACACACACACACACACACACACACACACACACACACCTAGATGCCAGTGCAAAGAGTTGATGATAATTTTTATTCACTTGACCTTTCGGTGGTCGTAATGTCACGGCTGATTATATACAGGAGATCCGGCGCTCAATACGACGCTTCACATATAGACGTCAGTGTGTTTGTGATTATTTGCATCACTGACAGCAGCTTTTATAATTAATATCACACTCGTTAGCTTTTCTCATCAGTGTGACTGCGCTTCGGTGGTGTTTGGTCTGACTCGCAGCACTTCATCGCACAGATTTGTTTACAGTTCTGTTCGTCCGCAGAAATCGAAAACTCTGAGTTTGATTTGTTCTTGTGGCGTTTAATCTCTCACTCTGTGATTTCCTTCATGTTGGAGTAGCTGTACAAACAAACTCCTTGTGTTAGAAGTGAATACGACAGATCACACGTCACGTCAAGTTTTGCGTCTGCATCATCTAAAAGCCATAGCAACACACACACACACACACACACACACACACACACACACACACACAAACCAGGTGCAGAGGGAATCAGTAATGCGTTCACATATATACAGTAACAGTTATAAAGTGTGAAGCGATACAGATGTGTGTATAGTAACACATAAAGCACAACACTATGAGCAGTACAGAGTGCAGCGCGGGAAACATCCTCCATTTCGCCTCATTTAAAAGATCATTTGATTAAAAGTATTTGTACCCACCCCCTCATGAGTGTGTGATATTAGTCACACTGTTATATTCTCTAAAGTGGGCGGGCTCTATTCTGACTTATATTTTTTATACCTAAAAGAGTGAAACACTAACGGTTAAGTAAACACATGCCTGACTGATGAATATTAGAAGCCGTGATCACATCACACGCAGGCTGCGTTCACATTACAACAGATGTTACTTAATTTAGATTTTTTCGGTCGGATCAGATTTGCATGTCATGATCATTCACATGTGGACTCTAATCTGGACGCGTCTGTCCTCTGAAACGGCACGCGAATGGGATTTCTGCTCAAGGTTTTACTCTGGAGGATGGAGAGCAGTTAGTCGCCTGTGTGTGTGTGTGTGTGTGTTGAGGTTGCAGCTGTTGCTAGGGCTGCCATGAAATCACCACACTTCCGACGCTGACTGATGACATCGCACCACACGCAGGCACATTCAAGTCACATGACCTTGTATCAGATATGTATCTGATCTACGACCACAAGTGGAACTGACTCTGATCCGATCTGTGATGAAGTGTTGCAAACTAAATCTGTTCTTGTTTGTTCGTCTATTAAACAAATACAATGAGTTTTACAAAAATGAGTCATGTGACTATTAGCAAAATCATGTGAATATTCTACCAGAAACCCATTTCGTATATAAATGGGCTGAAACAGCACGCGCTGTAGGTGGCGCTATAGACTCTTTTCTTGCCTAAAGGCTGAAATTCTCTGGGAATCCTGCACGTATTCCCAAACTGGTCAGGAGAATGACCTCATAGTTTAACTTTAAGACATAAGATCTTACTAAAAGTTCATAACACATCTATCAGTTAATTTATCATGTTTTTACACAGTTGTATCTAAATAAAACATAAACTTTCCTTTTAAGAACTGTGTTACTGTTTTATCAGTACAGCACTTTTAACAGTCGTCATTATCGTGAAGCAGCTTTACACGATCGTAAGGAAGATTATAGAAATGTGTCTAAAATGTGAGAATAATGTGGACAAATCAAAACCATCACAACAAGAAAGAGACGAAAGTATTTGACTGTTACTGTAGGTTCAATCCGTACCGTGACGTTATGGCCTTGGTGTATAAAGTGTTTCGTTTAAAACTATATTTTTCTAAAAGATTCAATTTAAATTAAACAAACATTTAAACGTTGTAAAATCTCATAGATCGCTCACGCTGGAGGCGAGGCAGCGTTTCGTTTTCTGATAGCTGGCACCGTTTCCACTCGTCCCGAGCGCCTGTCTCCACGCTGCCGTGTGCTTTCCTTCTGGACCACGTCACGTCTCCTCCCACGCACGGTCACTGGTTGTCTCCAGCAGAGGCGGGCGAAGTACACAATTTAAGTAAAAGTAGATATAAAAACATCACTCGAGTAGAAGTAAAAGTCCTTCATTTACGTGTGTACTTGAGTAAAAGTACAAGTCTTCAAGTATCAGAAGTACAGGGTGTGTACGAGGTGGTATCATAAAGTTTAGAGATGAGTTCTGTTTACAAGTAAGTACTTTATTTATCTAAATTATCAACAAGAGACAGATCTAGCGAGCGGAGTGGCTAATGTTGTTTCTGTTGAGAAATGTGAGCAGGGTGAGTGAGCATCCAGTTCTTTATGTCCCACAAATGTGGAAGCGCACATGCTCAGTTGCACGGCTCCCGATGTACACAGGACAATGTCTTTTGGCACGCAATAAAGCTACTCAACTAGAGTACATACAGTATATGTGAAATATGTAGTAATGATCACGAAGTGCATGGACCCAGTTATCTCCTGTGTGTGTAAAGTTGACTCTCACGCGTCTTCTGCGCCTGATCAGTCTGAGTGTTCAGTTCCTGTGTTCAGGATGAAGTTTGCGCTTGATGTTGTTTATTCCAGGCCACGCTTGAGTCTTTGATTATCGATCGCGTCTCTGGTTTCTAGCTCACGGTTTCGGTTGATCGGCTGACCCTCACCTGCACCTCCACCCTGACCCTCATGCATGTGTGTGTGTCTTATTTGCTACATTCAATAAAACTCTGTATACCTGCCTTCCTCAGAATATATACACACATTCCATTATTTCCTTTAAACAAATATACACTTATACATAATAAAGCATTCTAAATTTATTATAAATGAAATAAAATAAAAATAAATTATCTGAAAGATTCAGACGATAATAAACACTGATATGTTATTTCATTGTGGGTGGTGTGTCCTGACCAGTCACGCGTCCCCTCGATGGCGCGTCCACTGTGCTACGGAGCTCCAGCTCGCGTAATTGCAATCACAAGATTAGGCGTGATATTGTCACATTCACTTAGCCGTGCTTTGTGATGGAGCCAGCCTTTCCCCTGTGCACACATTTAGACTCCAACACTTTCAGTGCAATGTTCCTGACTGCCACTTAATACCTGCAGCAGACAGACACATTTGGAAGGAGGTGACGGGGTAAAGATCTCATGGATATTCAAGGGCATTTTCCCCAAGGCTATTAGCTGCTCTGAGCCACAGTTGTGTGCTGACGTTAATAGGACACGGGCGCTCTGTGAATGCTAAACGCGCTACGGCTTGGATCGACTGTTCTAGCGAAGAGATAGCGAAGGGGAGGGAGAGAGGGAGGGAGAGGAAGGGAAACAGAGAGAAAGAGACAGAAAGAGGGGGAGACAGATAAAGAGCACGAGACAGAGGTGTTTATTTCCCCCTGTTTGGGTTGAGGCGTGATTGATCTCGACAGCATTATTGGAGGAGATGATACCGCGCTCCGAGGATAACTCGCACTCCTCTATTGTAAGACGTCGCACGCCGCTTCACAAAGAACAAAACACTTTGATTTGCTGTGATCCTGCGCGCCGTGCAGTCAGTGATTATCTGAACACAATTGGACAATGTCGCTCTGATGACAGTCATTTGGACGTGAATTGAATGATAGCAGTGCTGATGTTTAATGCTGATGCTCTTAATAATAAAATGTTCCAAATATCAAACGTCTCTTTTTTTTATATTCCTTTTCTCTCTAAGTGTTATTTAGTGTAAATTGATTGTGGCTTCGTCTGCGTACTTTCCCCAGCAGGAAGCCCTATAGCGTGGCACGTAAGGTGTGCCATCACAATTATGCAGAAAACCTTCATTATGAGTGTGTATGGGAGGTTTATTCCAGTGCCTGCAGCCGTGCACCAGGAGAGAGAATGTCAGCATTCGGATAACGTTCTGTTAATTAGGCGCTGACGTCTGGGTGCATCGCCTCTGTCTGGGGAAAGGTTTGAAGATGGCAAGACAAGGCTGAGAAGGGCAGGGGAACACTCCATACAAATGATCTTTTCAGGATTTGTTGATGTCGGACACGCGGATGGCGACTGTGAAGGTAAAACCATCGGCCTGTGTACAGTCACGTTAAATAACCGGCCGTGACCAGAAAACCTGCGGGATATACTGCACCATCATTCTTATAACAGCAAACACTTTCACTCGTTACACTTTACATCATCTTCTGTACTTTATGGTGGAGCAACAGGACGCATAAATTCTGTAACCGCTTCGTGCAGCAGCGAAGTCGGAGCAGTAAAGGCAAAGCAGCAGCGGCCGTTCTGTACTGATCTCTCAATGTCCACCTTAGTGTACTCTGTACAACATTACTGTTAGCAAACATGGCGTCCACTCGACACTGTTCGACACAGACCTTACAGGCAGCTCTATGACTATTTAAAATGGCGTTCCCTCTGCATCGCCCACGTGGGCCTTCAGGAAGCAGTAACACAACCAAAAACACCTTTGACCTCAGGTGCACTTTTTACATCAATAGCACAGGAAGCAAACCAGCACAGGAACGCCAGAGACCAGATAGTTTACCATTCATGTGCCTTTGAAAGAGTGACCAAAAAGGAAAGCTACAGTGACTGCTATGGTGGCTGCGAGGATGCTCTTCCTGATGCAACACTCCCATTTTATCCGGGCTTGGAACCAGCACCGTATCCAGTGGCTGGGTTTTGGGCAATCGAACCTGGGCCTACTGCATGGCAGGCCAGAAATCTACCACTGAGCCACCAGTGCATAATAATAATAATAATAATAATAACTAGACAGGTACATTTTCTGAAGAACATGTGAACGGTGCTTGTCATGGCCTTTGACCCTTTTATAACGGCAGTCTACGCGATCAGATGCTAAGGTGCTCTAAAGTGGTTGTTGGGGCGTGGCTTGACAGCTTCACAATGGTCCTGAGAGACTGGTTGCCTGAGTAAAATGAGGCCGCCCCCATGTCTCTGTGTAATCCACAGTTAGGTGGTATGTTCTGACACAGCTTGCAAGCCCCTTTAAATAAGGTAAATTTTATATTTCTACAATATTCTTGCTCTGGGCTAAAATCCGTTAAAGGTTGTCTCAATATAAGTCTATAATAAGTCTATAGGATTTTCCTATAATAATAATAATTTTTAAAAAAGAAAAAGAAGTAATGTATTCAGTTACGTATCATAATTCTTTTGTGTGGGGATTCATGCTTCACCACACACACTTCAGTATCATTTTTTTTCAATATATTTTTATTTATATGTTTGAATTTGAGGTGTTAAAATGTTGCAGTTCCTCTTTAATCCTACAGGTGGCGCCCTCTAAACGCTTCACACGTTGTCAGACTGCACAATGCCCTGTGTGGTGGGAGCGAGTTATTTGCTGTTTGTTTAGAATTGTAACAGAATCGGAGGATAATGTCGTTTTGAATTGGGATATTTACTGTATGAAATCCTGATGTTTGCAGAACTGCACTAATCGAATCGAGTATCGTTATAATACCGTATGGTATCGGCTGGACACTGGTGATTCCTGTTACTAGTTTAAACGTGCAGGCATGAAGAAACTGCGATTCACAGAGGTTCTGCAGGGATCTTCAGATGACAGGATCACCTACACGCAGCTTTGTTAAAAGATCGAGAAATGATTCTTGTGTGTACGACAGGGATTTTTCTTTCGATGAGAGAGCGTGTGTTGTGAGCAGCAGGTTTCGGTGTAGATCACCTAAAAGGGAATCTTAGTGAGCTTACAGTGCTGAATAAACAAAGAGACAAACTTAAAGCAGCTCTAACGGTGCTATAAATCCCGCCGGTTCCGCGGCTACGTGACGGTTAACCACATTCATTTGATTAATTGTAGATTTAATGCCACTCAGTAGCACAGATGTTCCCTATTAAGTTGGCGCTTCCTTCAAAAAACTGCAAGCTCTGCTAGCGCTAAATGAATCCAAATGAGAAATAGCGCTCTACTTTTTTATTCCCCATTAGCACTGTTAACATTTTCAAAGAACACCTTTGCGTTGGCTCACTAGACAGATTTTTTTGGCGAAGAAGCCGATTTAGAGACGGCGTACCTACACCGCCGTGTAGCGAGGCTCAGAAATCACACAGCGGCTAGACGCTCCTCCGTCGTCACACCAAAGGCCCATCTGTCATTATTAATTGCAGAGACTTTGTAAACACTGTGCTGAGAGAAGCATGCACATGCACGCGCGCGCACACACACACACACACACACACACACACACACACGTTTTGATGAGGACTCGCTGGACTGTGGTCCATTGGAGGGTAATTTTTCTCCTGTAGCGAACATGTTGATGATTGTTTTTAATAAGTCTCTGTGAGCAGCACTCTGCTTCCTGGTCACGCGTTTACGACTAAACAGACGTCCGCCCAGACCAGAGTGCAACCGAAGTAAACAACAAACAACAAGTCACACGTGAGCTTTAGGAAACTAATCAACACCACGTCCCTGTTACTAACCTGAAGTTTATCCTAAAACACGTCTCTCATTCCTCTTATAACACGCCGTTTTCCCAACAACCACACATTATTATTTATTTATTTACATTTTGCACTTTTTAATCTGTACAGATTTGTGATTTGTAAACAGACGACCAGAAGAAAATTTATGAAAATATTTGACGCTGGAGACTCCTTTCATGAATACAAAAAACGTCCTGCGTCCACATCTCCTCGTCACTATAGAGGGGTTATAAGTCACCCGTTGAAGCCGCACTACTCTCAGACATATTGAATTAATCAACACTTTTGACCAATCAGGATCCGTAGCTCCCATAAATCTGCTGATGAGCAGAAATATCCGCACCTGGTCTGCTGTTGCTTTAGGAGCGCTGTGGACGTGTTGGAATCTCTCCTCTGTGACTCTAAATTTCAGTGTAAATGTGAATAAATTCCTGCTTCACAGGGAGCCGAACATCACGCATAACATTTCTGTTCCATTTTCTCATCAGATTCGAGCGGACGCCGTGCAATAAATGCTTTCCTGCACTTGTCAAGGTTAGAGTGGCTCTGATATCTTGCGGCAGACCGCCTGGGAGAAACTGACGAGTGTTTTTGGGACCATTAAGCATTTTATTTTTTTCAGCGTTCTAAGAGATTCGTGACAGAGAAGTGATCAGGCGTATCCTGCTCACACGAGCGAAACCAGGCGAAGAGACGAGAGGGAGAAGCTGCAGTACTCATTTTTACATATTGTTACACCAGGAGTGTTTGTGATTCCTCTCGGGGTAACTGTGGTGGGGTAGTGGTTAGAGATGTGGCCTCCAGGTTCGAGGGTTGAGGGTTGGAGAGTCCTGCCTCGGGTTTGTGCGCATGGTGGGTTTTCATCAGGGTACTCCGTTTTCCTCCAAAGGCATGTGGATTAGGCTGATTGGTGTTTACCAATTCCCCATAGTGTGTGTAATAGATTAGCACCATGTCCACCTCCCTTGGGATAGGCTCCTGGCCTCCCGCGACTCTGTAAAGAATAACATAATAGAGAATGAATTAGTGATTGTACTGTAATTAACTGCACAAGTTTTTCAGTGAACTCTTTGTGAGCGGTAAAACCATTTGCCTTTTTTTTTCAGTTTCTCATTTATGACCTATGACTAATGTGTGCTGTCATCATAACTGCGTGTGGTTAAGCTCCTCGCTCTTCACCAAACCACATTTTAGCCTCACTACTGCTCAGTGCTGAAAACAAAACAAATGAAATAGAAGGAAAATTATCCCCCAAAAACAACAACAAATGAAATTGCAATCTTTCTGGGTTAAACCCGATGAGAAGGGTCAAGACGCCAAGTTGAGTCTAAACATCATGAAGGATCATCTGTGAGGTTGCGACTCCCTGGAACACGCGCTCCACCTCGGGGTGACTGCGGCGTGACAGTGTGGGCCGTCCTACAGAAATGGCCCGATGGCTTTACTTATGATACCAACGACACTCCAGAGCTCCAGCCTCAGGTTTCATCGTGTTATTTTCACTCAGTTCTGGACGATTAAACCTGTAATGTATGCACACAGAACGTTCTGGTCTGAGTAGAGGTTTTAAGGTCAAAACCATCAAACTAAAAGCAGTATGATGTCATGAGAGCGCACTGCTTTCCTCCTCACTCCGCTCGAGGTGGCGCGGTGGATTTGACAGTTATGCAGTTAATTAATATTCCTCAGAGCAGATTTTCGCAGCAGTTTTTCAGCTCCAGAAAATGTCATGTGTATCGTCTCTGTAATCTGTTTGAATTGTGGAGAAGGTCACGGTCATGGTCCCGTCGTCTGTGCCCGGTATCGTGATGGTGCTGACTCTTTAATAAACATACAGCACACGTCTGCTGGGTTCTGCTCCCCTGTTCTCGATCCAGCAGATTGATGACAGACGTCTCTACAAGACGCCATCTTTCCAGTTTTTCTTTCCTGAGGAACTGAAGTTCCACAGCTGAGCTGTTTCCTACGTCACTTTCCAAATGAGCTTGAGGAACCCTGAGCAAACGGGGTGATAAGTCGCTTTCATTCAGATCTAATTTAAACAGGATCTGCTTTTAGATTTGGCCCCACGCCGTGCGGTGAATAGTCTGTTACAGGGAGCAGCTGTGAGGCACGCGGCGGCACCCGAGCAAACAGCTCACAATTGCAGCAAATTATTTCAGTGCTTTTGTCTAAATATTCTGGCCTGCAGAGAAGCCGGGAGTGGGTAGACCCTGCTATTTATATAGTGCGTGACCTTTGAGTTTCTGTACAGGACCGGTACCACCGGGTCTGCTTCGATACGAGAGCTCTTCATTCTCATGCAGAGTCTCACTCCTTCATCACTTGTTTCTCATTAATGATAAAAATCACCTGATCATGGGGGTTAAACAGGGGGTTCATCCGGCCGCATCACATTCCTTACTCGTTAACATCTGGATTAGTCACTAACAGTTTGGGTACCGTGTTCATTACTTGTCTGCTGATGAGAAGGATATTTATTCATAATATTTTTATCAAAAATATCATATTTTACCTGTTCGGGGAAAGAATTATGTGCACTAAGTGTTTGCATTTTTTATTTTTGCCAGTAATAGTTTAATAGTTTGGCTATAAGCTGGTTTTAAAATAATTAATTAAAATCTTTAGTGTTAACAAACATTTTTTTTTTTTTTTAATCTCAAAAGTCAAAATGCTAAAAATTATTTTCTCGGTAAAATAATCAAAATATCAATAAATAAATTCAATTAAAAATAAATTCAATTCATGAATGTCTCCAAAAGTTCTATTAACTCCATCCTGCAACTCCAAAATGATTTGTCTCAGTGCCACAGTCAGGGGTTCGAGACTCGCCTTTGGGTTTGTGTGTGTGTGGTTGTGCGTGTGTGTGTGTGTTCTACTGATGCTTGGTGGGTTTCCTCCAGGTACTTCGGTTTTCTCCTTCCATCCAAAGACATGCCTGTCAGTCTGCTTGGTGTTTCCGTGTGCTTGTGCGCTCTACCATTTATTTTACAGACTCATTCAGCGATCGTTTCGTACATTTTAGCAAAATGTAATTAAAATGTTACTAATTACTTCCCTAACATCTAGAACTTACACAACAAACATTGATCGCACAACAAACAAGACTAGTATAATATAAGAAAGAGAAAAGATTAATTCATGAATTACCTGGGTCTTCAGTCTACGATGATAACTCAAATGACCTAAAAGGTAAACTAATTAATTCTCTTACCGACTCAGGCTGCATTGTTTAAGCTCATGGGGCTCATGGGGGACGACTCGTTCCACCCGTGTGATACAGGGCTGGTGGTGACGCTGGTCCCCTGGGAGGGGACGAGATCTGGAGAAACAGAGAGAAGCACATGAGATCATGTGATGCCAGGACTTGGCACCGGAACAGATTATGTTTGAGCTGCAGGACGAGGTTCTGTTAGTATCATGGATGACGAACTCAGTAGTGACACCATCGTTTACCTTGGAAAAGAGTGTTAGCGTTTAATCTCTGCAGCTAGCCGATACTGGAGGAATTTATGTGGAATGTGCCCCGAATTATTGAATGACTCAGCCAGCGCTTCATGCCTAAGCATTAGTGATGAACTCCAGGCTATAAATAAGACACTTTCAAGTGTTTCATAGCAGCCCTTCATGCTGTGCCTTTTGACTCTGAAGATACAGACCCTTCAGATTCAGATTCATCTGATGTTGATCAAAGAAGTGTGTGAACATTTGCTTCTTTTAAAACAACTGTATATAACGCTGAGCTAGATAGCGTTCTGTGTGCATCATTACAGCGAACATTTTTATAAACCTGTTCATCCTGTGGACACTAATTTATCCTGAGCCATGATGACACTCGGGCTGCGATCACATCACCAGCCTGAAGTCACTCAGGTCTGTCACATGCCACTAAGCTCCACGCCTCCTTTTAAAGAGCGGAGCGAGCACGAGGTCCATCGATGATTATTTCCCGGCAGCCAGGCCAGATTTAGTAGCACCGCCCCTTCGCAGGCCGCCTACAAAGTGAACTGTTTGGAGTGAGCGAGAAGTGGGAATAGATTCGGGTGCACGCCAGTCGCTGACGCATCCGTGACGGCGAGCAACAGTCGTAATGGAAACGCAACCCATAATTATCATCTAGCAGCGATCCGTATTCGGATCTTATTTACACCCAAAAACTCTCAGCAGCACAGAATAATAGAATCGGAGACATGTTAGCATGCAGCCCCTCTTCTGTCCTTTGGTCTCCACATTAGCATTCATCCCTACACCCGTCCAGTGATGTTGTTTAAATCAGTGTGGATCTTCTCTGATTACAGAACAGAACCTTAGCAATTGGTTAGACTAGCAATGTCGACCGCGGGAGCCTTTGGCTTTATCTGACATTTTCACCCACTGGTAGTGATCCTGAGAAACACACACACGTTCTTAATTATCCTGGGGAAGTTTCACCTCCCGCTTTTCCTGAGGTTTGCGATTCCATTAAGGCGGGTATTACGCTCGAAACCATCAAAAGCTTTTCAGTTAGAGAGACATTTTTGTGGTTAAAGCCAAAAGGAATGCCCTGCATCAGAGGTGAAAGGCTTTGAGGCTTATAAATACTTTAGTCTTCAATTTAGAACGGAACTGCAGCGTAAATGCTAGTGTAAATTTTCCGCTCTGGATAAAATAAAAAGAGTGGACATGAACAAAAAAAAAGCAGAAGGTTTTCAGTGCTTTAAGAAATTTATAATCTCCCAGAGTTACCTTCTGTTCAGACGAAGCAAATTTTAGGTCAATTCTAGGTCAAGACATGAAAAGAAGCGAAACCTGCCAGCTGTTATGGTTCATGAGCTCTTTAAATTCACAAACGGTTTCAGGTTTAAGAGCAGGACCTTAACGCAGCCCCGAGCTTTAACAGGATGCTCGAGTCATTTGCTACATTTCTGGGGCCAGATGATCACGTCACCCACCGAGTGAGATTTTTAGCTTCAGCTCAAAGCAGAACATTCGGGAAAATAGTAGCAATCTGCCGATGAAGTGACACGACCCGAGTAAATAAAACCACACAGTGGAGGACCGTGCACGCTCTCTCACACTCTCACACACTCTCCCAGCTCTCTGGAATGTTTACATAATTTGACTTCATCCGTCCTACAGTAGCTCTCCATCCACTGTTAGCTGTCAACTGTCAGCTCTCCATTATGATAGGTGTCGTAAGTAAAGATTAATCCATCCTTTTTTAATAATAATTGAAAATACAAAGGTATTTCATAACTGCATAATGAGACGGGAGGCAGCAAGAAGGCGTAGTGCCCTACCACCTGGCGCCTAGGGTACTACCCCTCCAGGGTCGAGGGTTCAATAGGGGTCTATTTGCGTGGATGTTCTCCCTGTGCTTCTTGGGTGTCTTTCGGGTTCCTCCCACAGTCTGAAGATATGCAGATTAGGTTAATTTCACAATTGTGTGTGAGTGTTTGCATGATCCTGGACTGGCATTTGTGCCCTAAGTCTCCTGGGACTCCAGGCCTCCTGTAAGGAGATTGAGAGAGATCATAAGCTACATCAGCACATCCACAAGGGTTCTAGTTGTCCTAATATTCTTCTATTTATCAAAGAACTACACATTTTTATCTGTTTATAGTTGCAGTTAATGATGTGGAACATCCCAAAGACAAGTCAGGTCCTGTTTTCATTTATGTTATAGCAGCTGTAAACACTTGTTCCCTCTGCTGCCTCTCTCTCTCTCTCTCTCTCTCTCACTTTCTCTTTCTTAAAGTTATGTTAAAACAGCAGTTCGTCACATTATAGTAAAAACTCAGACCCTAGCTTGAACTCCTGTTGCCTAAAGATGTCAGAAAATTCTACTGATCAGCTGATCATCTTTAGAGTTCCTGGTGAGGGAATGACGTTGCTCTTACGTTGTTAATAAAAACCTTTATTTGCTCCAGTAATAGTCAGATTAGTGAAAGTTACCTGGAAACCTTCTCTTTCCTATAGACATCTCAGTGTCATGACAGCTCTTACTGTATTACTCAGTGAGGAGTCTGTGTGTGCGCTACATAGCCAGACCCTGTTTATAACTCGAGAGGTTTCTCCACAAGCCTCGTCCTATCTTTGGCGAAAGGTTTTAAGATTCAGCACGAGGCGAAGTAAAGGGAAAGTTGACTTAACAAATGTCACAAGCTGCCAATACACCCAGTTATTCTCAGCAGCCCTTGGAACAGAAAAAAGAGGGACAAAATGAATTTCAAATGCCACTGCTTCTATAACCTTTAATCAGTACCGCAGTGGGGACAAGTGAGAATCCATCTCTTTAATGGCAATAGAAATGACCGTGCTGGAACTTTTCCGCCTAACTTATCCATAAGAACACAAGCGGCGTGATGGTGAAGAACAATCAGTAACATGTCACTTCTGTCAGGTCCACGCCGGCATCTGAATCCCAGAATACAATGCAGCCTACAGATACAACTGCTTTGGAGTCACAACCTTACGTCTTCTTAAGTATTTACTATACACCTATGACACACACACACAAACACACACACACACACACACAAGAAGAAACATCAGTTTTTCCAAGTTGTGAAATATGCACTTAGTGTTTTTAAGCTGGTCTGTACCAAGCCCAGTCTTGACCAGTCTATGTTGTTTGTGCTCGTCTGGCTTTTGCCTGAGAAACACCACAAAGTTTCATCCCTGTATTTGTTTGATCATGTAGCAGTTCCGTCCACCCGCATTTGCGTCCTCTGTTCTGTGACCTGACAGATTACTTTCCTGCTACTTGGATGCAGCAGAAGATGTTGACCAGCATGAAGGGCCAGCAGTCCATGAATGCTTCACTGATGAGTCCAGCCAGCAGCTTTGAGTGTTTGTGAGAATGGTACATGGGACAGCTGCTTCCTTAAGGTTTTTTGTTGAGTTTGACGACTCCCTCCAGGACATGGAGGTGGGTTAGCGATTGTTGACATGTAGCCAGAAGAATCAGAGTGCAGCTAAATATGCACTTAGCTTCAGCACCCTGGCAGGTGGCAGAGGATGAAACAAGCTGGGCTTCAAGGCTGCAGTTCATCAGGGTGCAGATCTGCGTACAGAACTGGAATGCAGGCATAGCTGGTCAGCTGCTTAGACTGTTTGCTGAGGATTCGACCACCCAGCCTCATGCCAGTTCCTGATACAAACATTTTTGACCCAGTACAACTAGGGCAGATCCGGGGGGATGAAGGAAAATGCCATCGTGACAAACAGCTTTGTTTCTACTGTAGCAGCTCTCAGCATCACATGGTAAACTGAACTACAAGGCCAAGACCAGGGTCGCTCATTACCAGAGCTAGTCACCCGCACCCCTCTCACTAATGCACTTAGTAACTATCACAGTTAGTAATAATCACTCAGAGGCACTCAATAAGACCGTGGAATTTTAAAGAGTTGTTGCTGAAAGCCATACTGTACCAATCCCCCCCCCCCCCATCCCCTTAGTACTGTATGCCCCTGAGTTTACCTTCTTCTCAAAAAGAGACCCAACCAATGGAGAAGCTCTTTAGCAGGAATATGTTCCACAGGTCATGGTGAAATAAACCTGGTCCTCTGCCATTGGTCTGGGCTGCCTTAAAACAACTCTATGAGGCTAAGTTCTTTAAAAAGCTTGACCTGTGAAGGGCTTAAATTTGAGGTTGACACCTCTGAAGATGGCATTGGGGCGTTGATCCCCAAAGATTAACAGAAAAACCCTAACTGCACTCTGTAGTGTTTTTCTCCAAAAGGCTGACCTCGTTACGATGCAGGCAACCGAGAGCTTCCATTAGTATTCTCCTGCTTCTGCTCACACCTTAGCAAACCTGGTCCCATATCTCAGGAGACATTATCAGAGACCTCTATGCATTCCGAGGTAACATTAAGACCATAGTTTTCCTGTGCCTTATTGTTTTACCCAGGCTTACCTTCCAGCACATTTTAGGTGTCATGGGATCCCAGAGAACACAGTTACTGTCGAGTGTTTGGAGAAAAGCTGGGAATCTGGATCAGTTTAAAATCTCACCCCAATCTAATGGTCGAATTAAACAAACCAATCAGTATGTGGGGCTGAATCAAAAAACCTTCTGTTTAGAGAATCAGACGTATTGGAATGTAAATTAGTGTTTTAAATAAATGCACACACACACACACACACACACACACACAGCCGTCATACTATTTTCTTTATTATTTTTTCCTATGTACGAGAAGAACTAAGTGCATTTTAGATAAGACGCAACGATTTTGCTCTTTGAACTGGGTTTGTGTAAGGATGATGCCAGCTGAGGAAAAAACCAGCACAAAAGAAGAAGCCAAAGCCAGACGCAGACAGAAATCAGAGGTTCAAACTGTTAATTACATAAATTTAGAGAATGTTATGTAAGACTTTATTTGGTGCCGGTATATTTGATGTCTTTTCGTTTGATCCAGGATCAGAACTCTGTACACTGCTCATGTTTTCCCGTTTTCACTCAGAAATAAATATTGTTTATAAATATCAATATAAAGGTTTTTGGGCTCTACACCAGCGTACTACATGCTGCTAACCACATGCAGAAATTCACCTAACCAGGATCTTTCCCCATCTCACATTAGTAATGTTTTCTTTTTTTGATTTTCTCATGGTGAAGATGTTCTGATGTGACATCTCAGGAAAATGTTTTGATAATTAAAATGAAATTAAACCTATTAGTGTGTGTGTGTAACTCGGATCAGTTCCATGTCAGTATAGTTATTAAAAATTTCAGCAGAAAATCACACTTTTGATTAAAAAGTTAAGATTAACAATAATTAGGACATGATTTAAAAAACTGCTGGTGGAATTAATTAATATCTAGTAGACCTACACTAGACAACCTCACTGTGAATATCCTGACGTGTTGCAAACGTGATTTAAGCTGTTACATGTAACTATAATCTGTACCGTTTCAGACGGACTTATCGAGGCCAACAGGAAACTGGACAAATGATCTTATTAAGAGGATGTTTGCCAATGTTTATTTATCAAATCAAAATCATTAAAAAAACAAACAAATACTTACATGATTAACTCTAGAGATCCCTGACTATACGTATTGGAATAAATTGTAGCCTTTTGCCATTAAATAATTTGCACAGGTCTGTATCGTGATTTAGAGTTTTTTTTTTGTTTTTTTCTGTGATTAATCATGCAGGAATACTTTCTAGGAATGTCATTAGATATTTGTTGTATAAAAATATTTACTTTACATCCATTGTGCAAATGAGTGTCAGAAAGCAACAACAATAATCCCAATAATCATCAGCAATAATAATAATAATAATAATAATAATAAATAAATACACCAACTTATTTTTTTTTACAGTAGTGAGGGCAATAAATGCACTTTTTTAGGCGAGGATGTTTTTCTAAATAAAAAGAGAGATACTGTTTAAATATTTGATGACAACATGTCTGAGTAGCTGATCTCACACACACACACACACACACACACACACACACACACACACACACACACACACACACATATGTATAAGCTATATCACAAGACTGAAAGTGTGTAATTAAAGAAACGCCTCTCATATTTGCTCTGGAACATTTTCATGGTCATGAGTTCCGTGAAGCTGAATCCCTTTAACCCCTGACAGACGCCATCAGATTTAATAAAATAAAGGGAGGAGAAGAGGAAAGGGCGAGTGTCTAAGGATTAATAATGTCCTGCCTGACCCTGGGGCAGATATCCAGCGTGAAGCTAATGACCCCATTACTCCCTCTGATGGCTGTTATGGGCTCGACGATGACAGAAGTGTTTGTTCTGGCCAGATGACCACAGATCCTCCATCAGATGGACAGCTGTGCAAACGGGGAGCGAATGTTTTTACAAGTCCTCCATGATGATGATGATGGGCCTAATCATGTAGGAATCGAATCCTGCAGGTCAATCTGGCGGACTCTGCGAAGAGACTCGAGCCCTGGAGCAGTCTCTGTGCCGAGGCGAGGTGGGGGTCGCGTGCAGGGACGGCTGAAGGTGAAACCAAACGGGACGAGGAACGCCGCGGTGTAGAAGTTACTGCAGTTTGGTATTAAACAGCGCTGACTGTTTCCTGTAAGGAATATTTCATTGGTGTTCATTATGGAAGGAGTCTCCAGTTTCAGAGGTGATGGAGCACCTGAGCTCGTAAGGGCAGAAGCCTGCAGCGTGAGTGGTATGAGGGTAATAAAGCACAAGAGATCCCTGGTGTGGTACAGTAAGTCCACTTCACCGCCACACCCTGCTGGTAATTATTCTTCTATAACAGCACTGTTCCGTGTGTTTTATTCCCTTAATATCACAGCAGATATTTTATAGTTATTTTCATTTCCATGATGTGAAACGTTCTAGCAGCTATAAACAGTCACAGTTAATCAGCAGCGACAGATATCCAGACTGTATTCGCCTTTTCTAAGCAAATGTTTTGTGTGCGACCTGCAGCGCTCAGTCCTGCTGAAGATGAATTTATGCAAATTTATGTGCAGTGTGTAAAAATCAGGTGATGTTAATCCTCTAAACTGCTGTCCTGCGTGAACTTGACTCTGATTAAAAAGTCTCCGGTTTCTTTACAGAGTCTCGTACTGTTTGTTTTGCGTCTCTTTCCGTTTCAGCTCTGTGTTTCTGACTCAGATTTCATAAAGAGCCCGAGTCACATGACTGAGTACGTCTTAAGAAAACATTCAGAAAAACAATGTAAATATAAAAAAAAGAGCTATAATTTATAGCTATGAGATTTAATCAATTAAAATGAATAATATTTCGTAGCTCTAGCAGAACCAGCAGAGTTACTGTCGATCCCGTGGTAACTGCAGACTTTTACGAGCACATTTGTAAGTCGGATTTGTTTTTACAGTATGTCTGACAAAGTAAGTCTTTGAAATAAATATACAATGTAAAGCATTACAATCCACTAAACAAAATCTCTGTCCCTGTTCCCCACACTGACACCATGTGACCAAAAACGTAATCTTACACATCAAGTGTAACAGTGTTGTCTCTGCGCCTTTAAACCGCAAGGGGAATCCCGAACGCCAGTCTGCCAGCTGTTCTCCACTGTATTGGACTGTGAACTGTTTTGTTGAGGATTTATGGAATTAGGATTATTCACCTTCAGGGCAGCTTTACAGGACAGATGTTTTCTATCATCGTGCTCCTGGACTCATTTATTCAAACCGGTGAGATCGACTCATTTCTTTCGCCCACACACACACACACACACACACACACACACACACACACACACTATGCAGGACTTTTTTTATACTGTACATTCACTTACACACTAAAAATATTGTATATAATTGTATCTATTGGTATCTGATGCACCGCAGTGTCTATTTTTTTTTGGACAATACACATGAGCTCCTTTGGCAATTTGTTCACATCTACAAATGTTCGTAGAACCGCGGTCCGTTCGTATCTGCAGAAATTCGTAACTCAAATGTTTGTAAGTCAGGGACGACCTGTATCACTTTATATAAGGTGTGAGATTTAAACCATCAGCAACACAAGTTACACAGTGTTTTAAAGCATATGAGATACTTTCAGTAGTGTTCGATATCTGTAAGTATATAAGTATACACCAATACAGTATTTAGGAATCTGTATGAAATGTGGCTGCTTGAGAAAAATCTAACTTTAAACAGATGTGCTCGTGAAGCATGTATTTTGGAGAATTTGTCGTAAACTAATCAATATTTGAATTACATTTTAAACAAACAGCCAGTAAAATAATACTACATTTATGGTAATTCTTTAAGATCAAATAAAAGCTGAACAGATCTGTTGGAGAGTCAAACATAAAGATGAGATGAATGAATAAGGAGAGAGGACACGTGCTGTTCTTTTCCAAAATCTTCAATGTCTGAGCGCGGCGCGGCGCGGCACTCTGCAGCCGCATGAAAGGACGAACGGTTTTAAGAGTAATCACACGAGGGTGATCTTCAGATGGGAAAAAAATGTTCACATAAAAATACCAGCGTTTGTGCTTTGAGAGGATTTCATGGTGTGTGTGTGTGTGTGTGTGTGTGTGTCCTTAGAATCACCCTGCACTGCTTTTTATTTTGTTGCTTGACCCCCTGATCCAGAGCTTTATCTCTGTGACGCTGTCATGTTCACATTTTGTATTCAGATACTCTCTGACCTGCTTCTTCTTATCTGACCAGACAGACAGGAAGTGGCCATCAAAAGAGGGCTCGAGTGAATTCAGTGCACTCTAATGTGACTGCACAGGCGCTCTCTCTCTCTCTCTCTCTCTCTCTCTCTCTCTCATGGTGAAAAGTGTGTGCTGATGTTGACGTGTAAACCTTGTAGCTCTACATTTCAGCCTGGACGTGATGGGGGGACGTACGATTACTGAACCATGCTGATGTGCTTAGACTCACCATAAAACACACCACTGAAACTTTACGGAAGTTTGGGGAGGTTTCGTATATATTGGCACCTGCACACATCAAGAGCATGAAACTCTCAGTTACCTGGATGCTGTGTTACAGCCAGTACCACTCAGTGATACCTGATTCACGTCACCCTGCCTGATCAGCACTAGTTTTCACAGCTTCTGGAATAATGATGGATTTCATAAAAAATACAGTTTTAATACACTCTAAAAACTAACTCAGAGGACCTTTTACCACTACTTGATTTAATTCATGGATGCAAGTTAAACATTCAAATTAATTGATTTAGATGAACTTTCTAAGTTGCAAACTTTATTTTTATAAGTTGTAATCAAATAATAATGCTGGTAATTATATTAACTTAATTTTGCATGTAATTTAAAATCAAATTTAATTGTTAATGGGTTGAAAACAAAATTTAAGTTGTCTTAACTTTAAAAAGTTGTCATAATAAGTTAATTTTTTTAAGTTATATCCTACCCCCTATGCCTGGACGTGTTCCAGTGGTAAGATTGTGTGTTAGCAGACTTATAGGCTAACCAAACTCAATATAAACAAAATTTCATGGTGAGTAACACTTCAATTTACATCTAATACAGTAGTTCTACTAAAGTAATGAATTTGCACTTGTTTCATTGAGATATCTGCTCAGCAAGAGAGCTGTTTGGGAAAACATTATTCAAGTCAAACATTATTAATTTGACCATTTGACTGTAAGCTACATAATGTTAACTAATTTCAGTCACAGCCACAGTTTTTAAAAGTCTTTTGTTCATTCACAAAGATGGTTGTGTGCTTCCACCGTAGGCAAATTGTAGTAGCAAAAAAGTAAAAGCAGAGTGTTTCTTTTATTTTAGTTTGCTTGTATTTTAGTTACTTTTAAAATACAATTCAAACTTAATATTTGTCTGGGTTTTGTGGTATTTTTCATAATATTATGTAAAATGTTGGCATTGTGATTCTGACAGTATCACTGAGGTGTATGTGTCCACCTGAAATTAATATTTTCCATCAATAGTTATTCAATAGACATTATCAATCTAATTAGATTAGTGTGTTGTTAAGTTTGACAATATTGTTTTAAAAAATGTGCTGTGAGTGCAAACTGTAAATGTATCTCTCTCATTGGAAATGACTGGTGTCATTCAGAGCTTAGTCTCTTGGAATGTTCTATGACATGCTACTTGGCTTTTGACTGTTATATTTATAGAGATTTGCCTAACTTTTTTGTGATAGCATAATTAATTATGCTAAGTTGTTCTTATTGAAGACCAGTTGAATTTTGAGTTTTTTATTTGCATTTTGTGCAAGATTTATATATAATTTGTTCACATACTCAACTGCAGTTGAAAATAAAAGCTAATTGCACAAAAATAATGGTTGAACTAATGTCTTTTTTTTTTTTAATCTACTACATTAACAAAAACCAAAAAACTCTACATAAAAAGAAACCTGAAAAAAAATCTATTTGGAGTCACTTAATTTTTTAAATGGTTGCTATTTGAAATTTTGTATAAATTATTATAGTAATTAAACAACATATAAAATTGCTTTAAAACAATATGGTAAAGCCATTTGGAGCAACATAATTTATACGAGTTATCAACTTAAAAACTTGCCTTTTGTCTAACAGTTAATAAGTAAGGGGTAATTAAAATGATCTTTGACTGAAGAGGAAAAGCTAATTCCTCCAACGCAAAGAAGCTTGTTGGTTCAAAATAATTTTAAATGAAGTTGTCATAACTCAAAAAGACTAATGCAAAACGTTGCGTAAATTTTTTTTGTTAAGTCTAAACATTTCTTTTTAGAGTGTACAATTAGTCTAGTCTAAGTTTGGTGGAAGAAGAAATTGCTTAGATTAAAGGCCGCTTTCTTTAAAAACACAGGGTTCCTCTCACGTTCTTCTTTAAATCCTATCTGACCGACTTCTAAGCTTTCTAAGCAGCTTTGGATATTTATTGGACCTTAGGTTCTTCTTTCTGTGATATGTTCTGTATATGAAACACTCAGTGATTCTGCGTTCTCAAAGAGTGCTTCGGGTTTATTGGTCAGACCAATAATATGGAGATTAATCACATGACACTCTGATAACGCAGGGGTTTCTAAATGTTCTTCAGAAACTAGTGAAATAAGATTCGCAGCCTTGCGTATGACATTTGTTCATTCGTGTTTCTAGATTATCTAAGTCATCAGCCCAGAATTGGCTTGAAGTTGTTCTGGTCCTCTTCTTCCCTGAGAAACAGGGTTCTTCAGTAAATGGGGTTCTTTAAAGGCACCATCTTTAGGACCTTCAGGACCTGTCAGTTTTCCAGTAAATGAAACTGGAGTAACCGAGTGGTCCAGAGCGTCAGCAGGAAGGGAGGATCTCCTTGATGTCAAGTCAAGTCGGCTCTTATTGTCATTCCAACCATATACACTTCAGTACACAGTGAAACGAAACAACGTTCCTCCAGGACCGAGGTGCTACTGCACATACACACAACAACATAAATTAACAGCACACTTTACCGGACGCAGCTAGGTAGCTAAGAGATCTAATTAGCTGACTAGTTCAGATATGACAGATTTACATTTTTTAAGTTATCCTAAAAAAATATCTATTTCTATACAAAGTGCAAATGTGCAAACAAAGAGCTACAGAACAACATAACACGACAACGTAACACGTTACAGTACTGTTTTTTTTTGTGATGAGATATGAGTTGAGGTTGTGGGAAGAGAAACAGTAAACAGTAAACATTTGACATTTCTGAGTAGCAGCAATGAATAAAAAAAAAATATACTGTGTGCCAATAGCAAGTAAAATAAACCAAAACACCGTGCGGTGCACAGCAGCAGTGTTCAGCCTGATGTTCCCCTGTAAGACCCCAGGCTTTATTACGATGCCCGTGGATCGCTGGGGTGGCGTGTGTCCACCAGGGGGTGCTATACTAAATCAATAAGGGTTCAAATCAGAAAATAACATCAGCTGGAATGGTGCGAGTTTGACCTTGTACTGTGAGCGAGGCATTAATTAAGTTCAGAGTGCTAACAGCGACTCTGCTTTGTTGATTATTTTCCTTTAACAGCACAATTTAGCCGCATTTTATTTCTGACTTCAACAAAAACATTCTTTGTTGTGAGATATGGACAAAGCTATTATTAAATCCATAAGTGAGCACGTCATGTTGTTAAGCATCATCTTCGATTCTTTGTGTTTGGAGCCTTCTATCACCTTTAACATCTCTCCTTTAATTACACGACGAGCCTCAACTAAGATTAACCCATCTCTGAGAAGCGAGACAAACACAAAAGGGGCTGAACAGATTGTAAACTTTCCTTTCTTAACTGTGCCGATGTAATTAATAGCCTTAATTAGGGTTCTGTATTGACGAAGGCTCAGTGATTACGGCCCGAGTAACTCATTAGAGTCATTGCTTTTGTAATCGTGCCTGAAGTTCACAATGCAGACATCCATTCTTCTCTTCACGGCTCCTCTGCTGCATTGTGTCCCGGCGAGAGCTTTTGTTTTTTTCCCGTCGCGCAGGTGTTACAGTCTCTTCACCGCGGCGAACAGTAAAGTCTCTACCTGGGATGTTCTCATCTCTCCTTTAGATTAGGGTGAAGAGCAGCGCTTTGTAAGCAGCCACTCAGGTACGCGGTAATCAGAGCCATCGCCGCGCGCCAGCCGTGAAGAGAATCTGAATAAAGTGGAGCGAGAAGAGGGCAAAAATACAGCGGCAGATTGACCGAACACAAATCACTACACACTTACGCTGCCTCACGCTGCACTTGTCGCTTTGTGGGCTCGAGCCTCTGTGTTACAGCGTGTGTGTGTTGCGTCGTGGGCTGCGTACACCACGTTCTTTCAGTTTTAAATCAAAAATACAAGTAAGACGCCCGAAACGTGCCTTTAACAATTTAACTATTGGAAAATACTCTCGCGTTTCTACTCGTTTTTCTGCGGAGTCGGTTATGGATCGCTGATGGTTCCTGATCGGCTGCTAATACAGATCACTACGAGCTCTTTAACATCAGGAACCGAAGAAGGACAGATTTATACATCCCTGTAAGGCGCCTTCATTAATTATTAAAAGCACTACACACAAAGGAAATTGTGTGTGAGCTGTGTGTGCTTAACACTGATGTGTGTACCAGACACACACATGTAGCATGTTCCCCATTAGTGTAATGGTACCCAAAAATAGAAAAGGTGACATTTTTGACCTAAACCAAGCAAGACCGTCCGACCGGCACTAAATCCAGCTTAAAGAAGGTTTTTGTGCAGAAAAAGGTCATCAATTTCAGTCCCAGTGGGCCGCAGTCCAGCACAGTTCAATGATTTCGCTGCTCAAAGACACCGGATTTAACTCAGCACTTAATTACGAGGCTTAGCAGGCGTGCTAGAGAGGAGAAATCACCAAACACGGCTGGAACGCCGTCCTCCAGGACCAGGATTGATGACTTCTGGGCTGAACCGCTCGGTCTGGGAAGCTTTCTTCAGAAGACAAATATTATTCAGATTAGACAAAACAAAACACAGCAAACTAGAGGAGTGTTTAGTCTGCAGTTACCGCGGGATCGACGGTAACCCCGCTGGTTCTGCTAGAGCTACGAAATATTATTCATTTTAATTAAAGTCAATTCATATTCTAGTAAATTCAATTTTATTTATGTAGCGCTTCTGACAAATGCAGCTTTACAGGAATAAGAATTCTGGGTAGTACGACTATAAATAACTCCCTACTGTAACTCTGTGCTCTGAGGTCAAAAGTGCAGGAAATGTGATTTGGTGAACAGGAAGTCCACCGTGTTGAGGTTACACGCTGTTCACTGATGCAGACTCGGGTACGAAACTGTTCAAGTGCTAAAACTATCTGGGTGACTGCAGTCACACGCCGTCACGGTGACCCTGTTTGTAACCATCTTCAGGGGTTCTAAGAGGAACTGTCCTCAGGTATCACATCTATCTGTAATCAGAGCGCCCAGGGCGTCTGTGTGATGACCAGAACTCCAACCAGAACTCCAACCAGAACCAGACATCAGGGTGGATCAGGCAGGCAAAAGGGACTGGAATCATTGCATACTCAGAAGTGTCATGGTGTAGCATAATTAACTAACTATTAACTTAATTAACTCACCATAACCCCAGAGTAAAGAATAAAACGTGACATTTAAAAAAGGTTTTTTAATCCTCAAATGCAACAGCAAAAACATAAAGAAAAAACTCTTCTGTGTCCTGCAGGGGATCAGTGACCTCCAGTTTTCACTTACACTATAGCAGCTTTAAACGCTCATGTTTGTTTTCTGACAAATGCCACGCTTCATCTTCTCTCTTTCTCTCCTTTTAAATCACCGCAGTTTATTTCTGTTCCTCTTCCTGATCTGTTGTTTACACCACACGCCTGCTCCACATTCTCTGCCATGGTTTTCTTGGCGCATTTACTCCTATCGCGCTATCGGCTCTTGGCCATCTTTGTTTTCTGCGTGTGCTGGTGAAGTGTGCGAGAAGCTCGTCCTCACTGTATCGTGTCGTGTCCAGTGAGGCGGGAGGCCAGCAGCTCTCCGGTCCCGTATGAATGGCGTGGCGTGTCCTGAGAGACCCGCACGGGGCTGAGCGCGGGGTCGCATCTGATCGCCGCTCTCGCTCCGTATCATCACTCCATCTGCGGCCGTGTTTCTCCTCAGTGAGACTCTACACACTCGTGTAGAGGTGCGTGTAGTATAAATATCCTACTCGTCTGATCCGTGTGCCTAGTGTAGTGTGAGATCCTGATTTATTTTAAAGAACTGCACTCAGCAGGTCAGCACCAGGTAAACACGTGCTCTGTGTTTAAGCTCCCGCACTCCACAGCACATCTCACAATTAAACTCATTTTCACTGATTAATGCAAGTGAGGCATTTGATTAAATATGCACTAATTTGTATGAGAAAACTCAAAACTTACAAATTTCTGATTAGGAACATAAAACCTGAACCTAAAGCCTTACGGTGGACAAAAAACAAACAAAAAGAAAATAAGCATCTATACATATAGTACAGTACGTGAGTTTAATAATTGATCAGTACAGTTTGACTAAACTTTAGACACGGATCTTAATGACATTTTTCTACACACAGGATCCTAAATACGCGCTTGTTGTATTAAACACTCTCACTTTCTCATCGCCAAAGTCACAGATGTAAAACCTGAATCCCAGTTTTAACGCCTTCACATGAGCGCAGCAGCCATCGATCGGGTTTCTAAGCTGCTATTAGGAGTTTTTAAAGGAGGCGAGGAACTCCAAAACCAAATAGAAGGTGTTTAATGGCATATAAAGGCCCTGTCTAGACGGATGATTAGGCATTAATGGGAAAGCGAATAGTCCTAGCCCTCGGTCAGGGTGGTCAAGGACCTTCCGGGTTTGGGGACGAGACGGAACAATGAGTTCGAGTTATTTCAGCAGGAGATCACCAGACCGGAATCACCTGAAGATCAGGTTTAACCTCTGAGGTTAATTCAATTCAATTCAATTTCATTTATATAGTGCTTTTAACAATGGTCATTATCACAAAGCAGCTTTACAGAATCAAAAGAAAATCAGGGAAATGAGAATAAAATGTGAAGTGAGAAACTATGAATTAATCAAAATGATCAGATTGTCCCTTAAAAACTTAACCTAAACGGTGCAGCCTTCTGATTTGAGATCAGTTTAGACGCCGTGTTAATGCTGTTTAGTGAGTAACTCAGAAGCACTTTCAGTAAGAACACACATCTGATAACGTTATGGCGTCTTAAACAACACGCCGTCTCTGCACTAATCATTTCTAAGTCCTTCTCAATCGCCTCTGAACCGTCCGCGTCATTCTATTCACGGCTAACGCTTAGCTACAAAGCTAACCAGCTTCTAACACAAGGCTGAATCCCAAATCCCTCTCTAACCCCTGATCAAGGGCACTAATTTGGAGTGTGGAACAAGGGGGACTCTACAGAGTGCACTAGCTTTCCATTTAACACTTTTTGGGATTCGACCCCAGAACAGTTTGTTAGTTATTAATTAGAAAGCTTAAAATGTCAGTATTAGTTAACGTTACCTGCACATCATGTTATGGAGCATGGAGCGCAGCCTGTTCCACCACATCGTTTAATCTGAAACTGAAGCACTGAAGCACCGTGACTTGTGACTACAGTCGCTCGATAGTTCAGGACTGGAGTTTCCTACAGTCTACCTGAGCCTCCAATAACCAACTGAACTCCATATAGACTTCTCCACATCTCCTGTTATACTGAACTTCCAGCCTCCTAACACACAGTATGAGTGCAGATCAATCCCTGCTATCTGTTATCACCCAGATGAGGATGGGTTCACTGTTGTGTCCGGTCCCTCTCAAGGTTTCTTCCTATTACCATCTCAGGGAGTTTTTCCCTCAGCACCGTCGCCCTCGGCTCGTTCATCAGGGACAAACTGACCATAAAATTTAATTGATTTAAAAACTGGAGGGAATGCAGGAGGGGTCACAAACAGTATTTGTACATCATTTGACTTAATTATGTTCTGATAACAAACTGAACTTCATATCGCTTTTATCTTCTTCACCCATTCCCGCACCACCACGGCACACTTCATACGGCAATAATCAGCAGAACAAAAGTCAGCTTACTCTTTTATCTGTGTGACAAAACAGAAGTCGGTTAACGTCGCGTCTGCCGTCGTGACTGATGTCATGTGACTCCATGAGATCAGTAACATTAGCTCTTTATATATATATATATATATATAAATATAAGAATGTGCTCATTGTAATGCGTTATCATTTCTATCTGATGGATAAGTAGCGCTGTATCACGTAGCGTTTCTGTTCCATTCCGCTCTCCTGGGTTCTGCGCGCCACAGAGGTGTGTTCCAGCGTCTCAGTTGATCCGAATCTAAACCATCAGTCGTCTTTCTGCTGCTTTCCTCGGGATAAAAAGGAGAAAAAATAATCACAGTATTCTCTGAATTTGTAACACAACTGGCTCGTGAGCATGAGGTACTGTACAGCCTGCACACGGACAGTAAAAGTTGTGAGGCGTTAAATACAAGTCTGACCCGGGAGCGGGGCATAACGTCACCCTTAACAAGCCAAGTTTAAAGAGTTCATACAGATCTTTGGAGTCGCCAGTGTTCAGTAGGTGACTCTACTCCATCACACACCTGGGCGATGATTACTTTCCTGTAACCGCACAGGAAGTTACACGCTGTTCACTGATGCAGACTCGGGGACGAAACTGTTCAAGTCCTAAAACTATCTGGGTGACTGCAGTCACACGCCGTCACGGTGAGACTGTTTGTAACCATCTCCAGGGGTTTAAAGAGAAACCGTCCTCAGGTATCACGTCTATCTGTAATCAGAGCGGCCAGGGCGTCTGTGTAATGACCAGAACTCCAACCAGAACTCCAACCAGAACCAGACATCAGAATGGATCAGGCAGGTCCAGGGGGCTTCTCTCTCTGTCTCTCTCTCTCTCCTTTTAAATCACCACAGTTTATTTCTGTTCCTCTTCCTGATCTGTTGTTTACACCACACGCCTGCTCCACATTCTCTGCCATGGTTTTCTTGGCGCATTTACTCCTATCGTGCTATCGGCTCTTGGCCATCTTTGTTTTCTGCGTGTGCTGGTGAAGTGTGCGAGAAGCTCGTCCTCACTGTATCGTGTCGTGTCCAGTGAGGCGGGAGGCCAGCAGCTCTCCAGTCCCGTATGAATGGCGTGGCGTGTCCTGAGAGACCCGCACGGGGCTGAGCGCGGGGTCGCATCTGATCGCCGCTCTCGCTCCGTATCATCACTCCATCTGCGGCCGTGTTTCTCCTCAGTGAGACTCTACACACTCGTGTAGAGGTGCGTGTAGTATAAATATCCTACTCGTCTGATCCGTGTGCCTAGTGTAGTGTGAGATCCTGATTTATTTTAAAGAACTGCACTCAGCAGGTCAGCACCAGGTGAACACGTGCTCTGTGTTTAAGCTCCCGCACTCCACAGCACATCTCACAATTAAACTCATTCTCACTGATTAATGCAAGTGAGGCATTTGATTAAATATGCACTAATTTGTATGAGAAAACTCAAAACTTACAAATTTCTGATTAGGAACATAAAACCTGAACCTAAAGCCTTACGGTGGACAAAAAACAAACAAAAAGAAAATAAGCATCTATACATATAGTACAGCACGTGAGTTTAATAATTGATCAGTACAGTTTGACTAAACTTTAGACACGGATCTTAATGACATTTTTCTACACACAGGATCCTAAATACGCGCTTGTTGTATTAAACACTCTCACTTTCTCATCGCCAAAGTCACAGATGTAAAACCTGAATCCCAGTTTTAATGCCTTCACATGAGCGCAGCAGCCATCGATCGGGTTTCTAAGCTGCTATTAGGAGTTTTTAGGAAATCATCAACTACGTTCACAAGGGTTTAGTGTCCTACGCTGCGGAGAGACAGAGACGTGTTAGTGTATTGCTTCGGCGTCTGCAGTTTCCTACTGCGCTCTTAAACACTTTGAAATCTGTTTGGGTTTAACGAAGAACGCAACGACTCTAATCTATAAAAGCTCAAAAAAATCACTGGTGGGATTAAGGACATTGTCTTTGGCTCTAGTGAATCAGTCGAAGTGTGTGTGTGTGTGTGTGTGTGTGTGTGTGTGTGTATGTGTGTGTGCAAGAGTGATGCAGAGATTTTTGTAGTTTACTCAACAAATTAATATAAGATAAAGGAATTTAAGTTTGCATTTAAGATGGTGGCTTTCATCTAGGACCATGTATTTAAAAATCTCTTCTGTGTGTGTGTGTGTGTGTGTGTGTGCGTGTGTAAACAAAATCCAATTTAAAATGCTCCCTGTGTTAGCTTGTTTGTTTGTTTCTCCTGCGTTTCTCTGTGCATGGAGGAGATCGATGGAGCGCGCTGGATGCAAGAACCAGCCAAAGTCCTCCTTAATTACTGCATCATTAGGTGCATTTACTTTAGCTCTCCTGGTGATACATGTAGGAATCGGATTTACAGAACTCTGTTTCCATCAAAAATCTGCAAAGTGTGAAGTTCTGTAACCTTCAGAGTGATGATGATGGAGTAATTTACGTCTCACCCTTTCAGGATAATCATCTATTTTAAAGGCTTTTGCTGTAAAGACATTTCTAGACCTACAGTTAGATGTAATGATCCAATCACAGACTTTAAATGTGGGAGGCTGAGTGCAAAAAAAAAAAAAATGAAGGATGAGGGAAATCAGAAGCCCAGACTGTATATATATATATTTATATCTAGACTTAAATATATCATGGCTCTCTCTCAATTACGGCGACTGCTTCCATACGAGCCCTCGGAGTTCAGCTATGTGTTAAGAATCTTCCCAAATCCTGTCTGTATTTTAAAGGAAAGGTTAATTGAAGCAATGATTCAGATCACCGGTGCACGCAGGGCAGAGAGGAGTTTATCAGAGCCTGGAGAGAAGCCTTCCTATGAGCTCAGAATTTTTTGAAGCTGAAGTTGAATTGGCTTCATGAGACAATGTGAGTATTGTTAGTAACAGTGAGGTAGAGTACAATGTTAAACCGAGTTTGATAAAACCAAAGTTGTTATTATTTTTACTAGAATACATTAATCATGATTAATCCCAGACTATGACTGTAATTAACTAGATTAAATCTTTTAATTGACTGACAGCACTAAAATAACCGCATCCAAAGAAAATCTAAACACGGCTTTGTGGTCCAGCCTGAGCATCATGACAACCCTGTTTATTCAGAGTTTGAACTGTGTGAATAGTACAGAGAGAATCTGGCCTTCGTTCTACCACACAGTTGAGCCGAGTTTACTGACGAATGATGAATTTAGCCGTTATGTCGAATCCTCAGAGGGATTGTAGGACGTCCTCAACATTCACAGTCTTGTTCCAGGAGTAGAAGAGCATGAGAGCTGTTCATCCATCCAAGAATTAACCTCTTGTGACCTGAATGTCCTGGTATTTTCTCCAGGCTACATCTGTCTATATTCACTCGTGCCTGTGTGATCCTCACATAAGGATTGTTAGGTTTAACTTTTTTGAAGAACGTCTTCCTGTTTGACGGCAGTGTTTAACTTCACATATAGCAGGTGCTAATAAAGAGTAGACACCAGTACACGGTAGACTTGTGAAGCTCAAGTATCAGGTCGGTCGGCAGTGTCTCACCAAACTCTGATATCCTGTTTAAGTCAGTATGGTGTCTGATCTCTCTCTCTCTCTCTCTCTCTCTCTCTTCTTCTCTGCAGCGTGTGAGCTGATGACACAGGGGATCCTGGCTCTCGTGACTTCAACCGGATGTGCCTCAGCGAGCGCCCTGCAGTCCCTCACTGATGCCATGCACATCCCACACCTGTACATACAGCGAAGCGACGATGGCTCACCTCGCACCGCTTGCCCGCTGAAGCCGAGCGCCGACGGAGGGCGCTACACGCTGGCCGCCCGGCCTCCTGTGCGACTAAGCGACGTCATGCTTGCGCTCATCGATGAGCTCCGCTGGCGCAAGTTCCTCGTCTTCTATGACAGTGACTACGGTAAGACCTTTTTGTCTTTTTTCTGGTTGACCTGAAAGAAGCACCAAAACCCCACTGGTCCTAGTAGAATGGCTCTGCTGGAGTCTCGGCTCTGGTTGGGTAAAAAGTGTTGATTAACTTTCCACACAAAACTCATCAACACCTCCTGCCCAATCAGAATCAAGCCTTTGACAAATTGCTGCATGAGTTTGGGAGATACGTGATAAAGACTTGCTCTTGGTTATTGAACTGTTTCTGTAGTTGCCGTGGAAACCAGCCAACCTGTGCAGCTCGGGCTCGGTAATAGCAGTGTGCTAGTCATTAGCAAATTACTTGTCTATGTCAATTTATGGAAATTTTGCGTTAGCAAGATGATCTCCTGGAACATCTGATCTTGTCATCGAGATTTAGATATTTCTCTTCAGAGGAGCATTAGAGCAGCACTCTGGTCTCGTTCATCAAGAGACTCTAATGTAGAGAGTGGAGGAGAGGAACTCAGGCACTTCACAGCTTTCCTAAAAACATTTCCAGTGTCTTCTCTGCTGATGATCTCTGAGCTCATATTTCTAAGGAAGTATGTTTGTTGGTTATTGTCTGTGAATGAAAGGAAAACTGCATGACTGCTTTTCATGGAGGCTGCACTTCCTGTATATATACAGTATATTGCTTTAGTAACATAATACATAAAGTCTTCATTGGAATTTGTAGGAACTTCATAAAACACAGACAGTCTTGGACACGTGAATAAGCTGGCTGATATAAATTCCATTTAAATTTTTATGTAGTTACAATATATGTGGTGGTGACAATATGCTAGGAGAGTTTGTCCAGGGTCTGCCTGAGGGTCTTCATCTAGTGGAGACATGCCTGGTTTAGTGTCCGGGAGATGTCCTCAGCCGGGTTCTGTTGAGGTGCTGGTTCTACTCTTTACTTAAAGGTTCGCTTAGATCGTTCAGCTCCTCATTCTGTCCTGGAGAGAACCTCAATTCTGGTACATCGTGACCCAGGGTTGTAGCTACACACGACTTCACAACTAAAACTGAAACACAAACGTGTTCAGAGCTATTTCTCATGTGTTCTCTCTCTCCCTCTCTCTCTACTTTGCAAGTAAAAACTTACCTTCTAGTGGTGGAACACTGTGAGATCTTCTGCACTCCAGGTCTCCATACCCAGTTTACACCTGAAGTGGGTGTGGCCTAAACTACTGAGATGTCTTTTAAACAAGAACAAGAACAATTAAACAAGAACCTTTGAATTGAGACCAGGCAGGGACCAAAGATGAACGAATGAATTAAATACAGACACTAAACACATCCTAAGTTACATCACTAATCCCTAATTAAGGCTGATTCTGTGAGCCGTATTAAAACGAGGTTCTGCTGATGAGGTCCAGCCGCCTGCCGTGACCCTCAGCTCCAGCACGTATCCCGGCTTTTCCCTCAGCTTCCTCCTAACGATCCGTACACGTGGTGAGATCGGGCTTAACAACAGAGTTTGTGCAGCGGATTCTGGCAGACGTTAGGTGTGGGAGGATGGAGTTGATACCTTTCTTCCTGCAGTGAGCTGTTTAATCTCCGCAGAGCAGAAAGAACGTTAGACAGAAGACTCATGGACAGCGTCCTTCTCCCGTTAGATGTTTATATAAAATATTATGATCATCCGAGAAATACGAGAGTGAGAAAATCATTTTATTAGCTCAACTAAGTAAACATTTCCACCTGTACTGCTTTCGGTGAAGGTCGGAGAAGGCACGAAGGCCATGGTTACGTACACGAGAATGTGAAATATTCCTATGGAGTGGGTGTTAGCATGTATTTATGGATTTATTTGAATAAATCCAGAACCTTGGCAGATTGTCCATGTCTCCCAGCTGTGTAGCGCAGTCACCGCCTGCAGTGGTGTGTAATGCCTTTTCTCCACAGCACATTAGCAGGTTTATTTATCTTACATATGTTTACAGATGTTGACTTTAATCATTTACATCAATAAACACATCACATGTGGCGTTTGTATCATCTGTACGAGACAAACGCAAAGGAATATCGCCAACGTGAATAGTGTCTGTGTTTATTCTCGAGTCAGA
Organism: Clarias gariepinus; assembly: GCF_024256425.1. Taxonomy (NCBI): domain Eukaryota; kingdom Metazoa; phylum Chordata; class Actinopteri; order Siluriformes; family Clariidae; genus Clarias; species Clarias gariepinus. The sequence continues at coordinate 231,700 of NC_071113.1, forward strand.
GTCGGAAGGTGTTAATTAATTTTCTGTAACAGGAGCCCTGACAGTAGTGCAGCTGCCAATCACAGGTTCATATTAATGCAAGTGTTTCTATGGTAACGGCTCGTGCGATGGATGAGTACGATAGATGCGCCTCATGGACAAACATGGGTCGAGAATATTGTTGATATTTTGTCAGGAGTTTTTTTGGGATGAGTCTCTGGTGTCAGTGCGGAAGTAAAGCTCTAACTTTCTCCAGGCCGGAGGAGTTTTTCTGTTTTGCAGTTTCTTGGTTTCTAAAAAAAATTTTTTGCCTTTATTGACTTTTTTAGAGAGAAACTGGAAAAAAAGAGAAGTGTTTATACTGTAGTTCTGTCAGGGAAGGAGAAGCAGGTGCGTGTACGTAGGTTTCACAGGCTTCACCTAATTCATGAACACAGACCAAAGCACAAGAACAAAAAAGGTTCAAAACCACATGACTCTAGGCTGCAGCAGAGTGCCACTAGGGGGAGCCCTGACATGTCCTACAGGCTATTTATTACATTAAATGTAACATAAAAAGAAACAGAAAGTATGATCTTTTCTTCATTATTCATTTTTAAAAGATATTTTCTGATCTTACTGAGGTATAAAAGGAATAAAGCGCTTCAGCACAGTCTCACACACACACACACACACACACACGGCAGAGCAGCGCGGCAGTGTTTGGCGGTCCAGTACCAGTTCAGCGCAGGCTTGAGTACCCCTCAGACTCAGTGTTAAGAAACATTCATCTGGTACTTGATCAATTAAAAGAGGAATTCCTGAAGAACTTTACGTAAACAGAAGGTTCCTAAAAAAAAAAGTGAAAACCGCTTAATCCTGATTTGGAATCTGTCTGTCTCAATTTATGTTATTTGATCTCTTCATTGTTTGCTTATCAGACTATTTCAGTTTAATTAGGCAGATTGTTCAGTTGACAGTCTCCTGTGATTATTGCATTTGAATTGACTTCAAGGTGATTAGCATTTGTGAATATCTGTAATTGGATTGCTTGAATTCAAAACAGAGTTGTGCTTGAGCTCGGCGAGGAGCTAAATATGCATCGCAATTGCTCATGCTTTTAAGTCTTAGCATATTGATTTCTTAAATGCCAATTAGTCTGGGGGAATCCAAAGTGTCAGGATGGTTTTAGTGTGACTAAGAAGGCAATTACTCTATTTATAATGACAGTTTACTCATTTCTTGGATGGCTTTGAATTTCTTTCCCTCCACTTTTTCTCCAGATGGTTGAGACGCTAAATTTATTCCCTTAAAACATGACAGTTACGAAAGAAACAACATGTTCTTAAGATCCACGGCCCATCTTCTGGACGAGGAAGCGACATCGAACAGCAGAGGAAGCTCATTTAAAGGTCTACACACACTCATCTCGGTTTATTTCACACCTCTGGACGGGTTAAAGCCTGGCAGAACCATCACTCTCAGTAAAAACACAGTGGTACTGTTTCGCACGTTCTCTTCTGCCTGTTAGCCAAAGGAGCGTGCACGTGACCCGACTGTGCGAGGCACAGTGTGTAAACCTTAGTGTGTGAGGTTTATACTGCAGTGCAGAACGGCTCTGTGGAGACCAGCTTAGCTGCCAAATGTGTGATTGTGATAGGTTCCATTAGGTATGGACTGAACCCTCAGGTGCGGTTGGAAGCAGGTTGCGTGGTGCCGATTAAAGAACCGGGCTCAGTTTCCTGCACAGTTAATCAATGGGTTTTGCTTTGAAACGATGGGTTCTAACCTTTTCTTTGATAAAGCGTGTAGTTCTGGTAAGTGTGGATCGAGCCCTCTTCTGCTGGATGTGGATCAAAGCTGTAGGTTCTGCCCATTAAAGAACTTGGCTCCGCTTTGTTCTACAGTGAATCATCCTTATCCCTCCCTCATTCTCTATACCGCTTATCCTGAATAGGATCGTGAGAGACATCCATATCAGGGCTCAAGAACACACACAAACACACTACGAGCAATTTGGAAACACCAATTAGCCTAATCTTTATGTGTTTGGACTGTGGGTGAAAACCAGAGTACCCAGTGGAAACCCACCCAGCACGAGGGGAACATGCAAACTATTTATCTATCGTCATTGACTCATCAGGAATTAGTGCTGTGCAATTCATTAGGATCAGATTGGGCCAGGCAGATACTGTATTTTGGGTTCTTCTTATTATAGAATGATTCATTATGTTTTGCTTAATATGACATTGTATGAATAGCCCCATGAAGAACGCATACCCCGCCACCATACTGTATATAAACTGAAGACACAGAGGTCATAGAGACATGGACTACTGGATCAGTATTGCGTCAGTGCCACAGAGAGGGCATATGGATAAGTCTCCACATGGAACCACATCTTGCATTAGCTTCCCTCAAGAAATCTGCATCACCATTAAATCATCACCTAGACCCTCAATAACAAACCATGGTACAATGTGGAGCTCACACCTCAAAAAAAAGAAAAAAGAGACAAGCAGAAATTCATGAAGGTTCAAGAAAGCTATAGCAGCAGTCTGATAAGACAGAATTGATTACTCAGTGTAATAAACTATAAGAACTAAAAGAAGACTCCCCCTGGATTGACCTCCATCTTCCAACCCAGTAAAATGACTCCTACTGAAGATTTGATAGACCAATCCACCCTTTTCATCACAGCCACCTGTCAGTCACCCATCAGCTGTCTCATCTATCACCTACTCGGATTCTCTGTCCCAGTGCCGACACCCATCCCCCCACCCCCCACCCCAGTCAGCAACACAGAGGATAACACGCCAATAAAGAAAACTAAATGTAAAGAAGTCATGTAATCCTTAACTTCAATTAAATTTAATGAAGTGTTATTTATATATCAGGTTTAATAGTACTCGTTGTCACAAAGCAGCTTTATAGTATTAAAAATAAATAAAAATAAATTAGAACTTGAATGGAAAAAAGTATGAAACTTTTTATAGTACTGTAAAAGTATAGACTATAACTATCATTTCATTCCTGATGAACAAGCCGAGGGTGACATGGCTGAGGGAAAACCTCCCTGAGATGGCAGTAGGAGGAAACCTCGGGAGGAACCAGACTCAGCTCCTCAGCACTCAGCTCATCTGCACTTGTTGTTTTTCAAAGCAGCGGCACGCTTTGTATTCTCAGTGCATGTGTTACACCTCACTCTAAATGCCGGAGCTGCTGTGTTAAACGTCATGTCTCCTCTAATTGTGGAATTATGGTGCACTTCGTATAAACACACACTAAGAGTGGCTTCACACCAGATTCCTTCATGATTCCTGTGTGAAAGGGGCCACGGACTGAATTCAACTGGCAACTAAAGACCGAACTCTCGCTCAAGATCTTTACTAAATGCTAATTAGTAACCAATTAAATACAGGGAAAGCGGGCTTGTATTTTAAAACACTCGTAAAGCAAAGCATATTCCCCCATAATAAATAATAAAAACTCATATTATTTGTTCCACAACCCAAAAAAATAAATACATAAAAATAATTAATACCAAATATAAAGTAAAAATAAAACAAATTAACCTGCACTTTACTTAATTTTTTTTTTATCAATCCCAACAGATACGTGTTTCCTTTAATGCGCACAGGCGCTGTGTGTGTGTGTGTGTGTGTGTGTGTAAAGTTAAAGTGAGAGTAGAGGAGAAATCAGACCCCCCCTCTCCCTCTTCTCATCTTACACCATAACCCCTCCTCTCTTATTTGAGTTTCACACACACATACACACACACACACACACACACACACACACACACAGACACACACATACACAGCAGGGGAGCCGATTACCCACAATTCCGCAGCGCAAGAGAGAAAAACCATTGGCTCAGTTGTGATCATGTGACACTCGGCGACAAAACAAGTAGCGCATGCGTGATACGTGATATTCGGTACTCGTAAACCAAGACTTGTTCGTTTTCCAAGCCAAATTTTATAAAAAATCTTTGCTGGTCTTGCGGAATGCTCGCGAACAGGGTTACTCGCAATCCGAGGTTTCACTGTATAGTGTTTAAAAGGATTAAAGGGAGACAACCTTGAGCTTGGAGCTTTTAAATCCACAAAGACTTACTGTAAAAGCTCTGAGCTCAAGGTTCATGGACTTCAAGAAATGCAATCCCCGCCCCCCCCTCCCCGGCCTACTCATTTTCAATAATTCATCAGTTACCACTGTCACCTTGTTTAACTTTCTCCAAGCCATGATCACATGGGATCTCAAATGTGAGATGCATACATCAACCATGAAACGGAAAGCTCAGCAAAAGATGTTTTCTTACAGCAGTTACCAATGTTCCATTTACCCCAGGCAATTCAATACTGCCAATATTGAACACGTCCTCACATCTGACATCACTATTTGTCTCCTTTGAAAAAAAAAGAGGAAGCTGCAACACAGTGAGAAGCCTGCTAAGGAAATCATCATCACCTTGTCATCACATGAAGAACTGGACATTGCCAGGACACGAAGAGCTGAGCAGAAATGATCATGATCATGATCAGTGACACCTCCCACCCTGCTAATGATCTGTTCCAAAAACTGCCATCAGGAAAACGGATCCAATGTCTAAAAACCAAAACCACATGACATCAGAAGAGCGTCTCTCCCCAGGCAGCTTCTCTAATTAACCAGGCTAGCTAGGATACGCTCCGTCATCATTAGGATCTGCTTGGTGTAGCCTGAAGCACAGTTTTGGTTCTGAGTCAATGCTTTCTTATATAAAGTTACATGATTTTTTGGTGAGGAAAGAAGCATTGTGGTTCTCCTTGTTATGTTTTCAGGCACTGGGTTTCGTTAGTCCCCAGTTTGCGATTGGAGATCTCAGAACTTTTGACTCGTTCTTGCTGTAATTTTTGTTCTCAATGTCAGTTCCAGATTGTTCTCTTCATGTGAGCAGAAAGCACTTTATTGAGGACAGTAATAAAAGGGACGTTCAGGGGACAGGACAAAGGGAACATTTATTCAAATTAAGGCTTTTGTAGGATTTTTATTGGGAGCAGATGGCACCTGGGTCTGCCCGTCCGCAGACGGCCTCGCCTCACACTCTGTCTGACAGCTGAGTGATTATGATTAAGGAGAGACCTTGGATTATTGCACAGCTTCCCGTCTCTACCCTTCATCTCCTCTCCCATTTTTCCCTTTGTTCTCCATGGCTCTATCTCTGTCTCCTTGCGTTCCCTTTGAGAAGTATACAGTCTATGACTTTCTCCACCACATACATTTTACATATTTTCCATCAAACTTTTTCTTCCTCACTTTCATTTTTTTTTTTTTTAAGAAATTGGATTCACTATAGACCGTGTGGTGTATCTCGCTGTGCCTCAAAAGCACCATGGGGCAGAAAGTGTCAACTCTCTCAGCATTCACTGGCTGCTCGCTGGAACACAAAGCTGCTCTTTTCTGTTTTATGCATCATCACCTCTAAATGTAAAAAAATAAAATGAAAGGAAACTTCAATAGCAGTCAGATCTGACCTAAGCCCACTGCTATGTAAAATTGCCAGATATTTTTTTTTAGTGTCACTTCTACTACTCGGAGGCACTGAAGGATTTTTTTGTGTGAAAAAAATCATTGGTTGGAAAAATTTTCAACCACTCAAGGAAGGAAAACATGCATAAAAGGTTGATTTACAGAAACTATCTTGCAACAAAAAAGGATTATTTTTAGAGTTAGTTTGATTTTAGATCACATTTAAAAACCTATAAAGCATTGATCTTACAGCAGGTTAGCCCCGCCCACTATCCTTACAGCAGGTTAACCCACCCACTATCCTTACAGCAGGTTAACCCCACCCATCCACCTTATAGCAGGTTAGCCCCACCTACTCTGCTTACAGCAGGTTAGCCCCACCCACTCATCTTATGTCAAGTTACCCACCCAAAAACCTGTCAGCAAGTTAGCCCCACCCACTCTCATTACAGCATGTTAACTCCGCCCACTCACCTTCCAGCAGGTTAGCCCCACCCATTCTGCTTATAGCAGGTCAGCCCCACCCACTCACCTTAAAGCAAGTTAGCCCCACCCATTCTCCTTATAGCAGGTAAGCCACAACTCACTCACCTTATAACAAGTTAGCCCCACCCACAAACCTGATAGCAAGTTAGCTCCACCCACTCTCCTTACAGCAGGTTAGATCCACCCACTCTCCTTATGGCAGGTTAGCCCCACCCACTTACCTCACAGCAGAAGGATTAGCTCCAACCACTCATGTTACAGCAGGTTGGCCTCAAACCTTCACATTCTGGCAGGTTAGCCCCACCCATCCACCTTACAGCAGTTAGCCCCACCCACTCACCTTATAGCGGGTTAGCCCCACCCATTCATCAAAAATCTGTAGTGACTCCTCTTATGATGTCACACCTGCTTGGTTTCACCTGACCGCTGAAGCCATGTTCCCGAAAGAGCTTAAAAAGCACCTACAGGATCTCAGTGTGGAGAGGAATCGGTCAGGACAAAAGCATTACTGAATCATTAGATGTTCCATTGAACCCTGTGTAGGCCATCATGGAGCACCACATTAATGTCACAAAGAACATGCCGTCCCTCTGAATCTGATGAAATGATGAGGAGAATACTTCTCAGGGAAGCCGCAAAGATACCTACAGCAACATTAAAGCAGCTGCAGGAACATCTGGCGAATCCTCCTCACTCTCTGCATGTCACACAGATCTCTCATCTCTTCACGTGTCTCGTCAATGTGTCACAGTTTAATGAGACCAAAGTAGAAAAGACACGTTTGGTGCCTAAACAGACAGCGAATTACCCGCAGATCTCCGTCCCCACGGTGAGGCAGGGTGGTGAGAGCATCACGCTGTGGTTCTGATTCTCTTCTGCTGGGACTTGGGCTCTAGTTGAGATAGAGGGAATAACTACGAACTCCAAATTACGAACCTGCAGGGCTCTGTTATACAGTTGACTAGAAACAATAATAATAATTTTAACTTCTAACACAAAAAAACAACTTAAAGCACAAATCCATCTCAGCTCACGTAGAAGGTGGTGAACATTTTGGAACGGTCAGAAACTCGTGGAATGCTATAAACAGGGTGGTTTACAGGACAACATCTTTTTTTCTTTTTAGGGAACAGTGGAATTAAGATGCTGAAATGGAGATGTCAGTAGTCCATTAATATCAAAACACAAGCAGAAGTGCTTTAACAACGTCACAGTATAAGGGGTGTGTAGACTTATGCATCCAAGTTATTGCATTTTTGGAGCATGTTTTATTTAATTTTTTTTTCCATTTGAATATAGTTGGCTGCTAAATCAAATCAAAGAAAAAAAAAAACAATCTGCAATAATTCTATGTTATTTTATTTATTTATTTAATTTTTTTTTCATGACAGAAAGCCACAATGTAAGCAGGGGTGTGTAAACTTTTTATACTGTAAGAAGAAATCCACGCCTGCAGCAGACACACTCAATATTACACTTTATTTAGAAGAGCTGCAGTCCCATGTGCTCATCTGCTGCTCTGTGGGCTGGAGCAGGGGACGAGCGGAGTGTTTTTGCCCGGGGTGAGGCCTTTATGAAGTGATGATCCTGTAAACTCCATTTGGTGAAAGACAAACACACTTTTCTTTTCACATAACTTTTAAATGACCTGCTGTGATGCTTTTGTGCACTCGGGTTTAAACGCCCCGAGACTCGAGGCGAAAAGTTCAAGGCGAGAATCGAGCGTTACTGAGACACGCCTCCTTTCAGGCAAACCCCGCCCCCTTGTGTGTCCGCCTTCCAAATCAAGCTTCAGCCTGAGTGCTCAGTATTAAATCATTAATACACACTTAATTACACACCACTGCTTATAAATACATAACGCATTAATTATATTACAGTTAAATCATACACTGGTACTGGTATTAGTTCTAACACCTTGAAATTGGACCTTGATAATCTTACTGAAAACGTCCATCTCATCTTTTCTGTATTGGTATTTTAAGTGCATTTAAGTGTATTTTCGTCCTAAAAAGTACAATTTGTTAGAAGTTTATTAATGCACCAGTGCACCAGTGTGTAGTCGTGACGTGATGCGGCGGCCGCAGGGGTGCATGAGGATGAGATTATATTCCTCATTACGAGGGAATTAATGCATGTGTAGTGTTCTCTTGCTTCAGGATGTTTGTGTTGTCAGTAAATTCCACATGAAACAGACAGGTAGAGAAATGCTGTAGGAGGGTTTTTAAGGTAATAAGACACGAGGAGTTCAGGGAGAGAGATCAGGGAGAGGGGCGTGTGGATCCTTGATAAGTCTCTGTAGAGCAAAAACACTGCTGTTCAGGACGTCAGATGGATTACTGTAAAGTCCATGAGGTGCAGCAGGTGACCGCGTTCTGAATACGCTATCTCTTAAATTGTTTGTTTTTTTATTTTACTGATGTTTTTTTTTCCATTAGTAAAGTAAAACAACTGCAAGAAATAATTACATAGGGATGAGATCTAGTGTCTAGGTACTAGGACACTAACACAATGGGTTATAGACAGTATAGTACAGTACACAATCAGTACACAACATCGTGCCATGTTAAAAGAACGAGCAATGTCTGCCATCTCTTTACCTCTTTCTCCATTCTCTCAATGATTTCACTTTTGTCTCCATCGGTACTGCTCGGCGCTTCATCGCAGGTGATTTAATCCTTGCTTCCTGGGATGCACGCTGCCGAACATTTGATCTAACTTCTGCAATTGAACGCATGTTTGTATCTTCGAAAGTTTGTAACTCAAATGTTCATAAGTAGGGGACTTTAAATTGAATAATCTCATTTTAATTACAAGGCATAGATTAGCAAGTGTGCTACGTTAGAATTCAGGTCAGCTAGCTAGTGGATGGACTTCTTGTCCAGGATGTTTTTTTATTCTTTAGTTTAAATGAGAGAGAATACTAGTAATACTGTAGCAGGGCTTGTCAGTGTGAAAATCAATTGTCTGGTCACGGTAGCCTCATCCTCAGATTAAATTAGCGAAGAGTGCTAGCTGTCCACACTAACCCCAGACACCAACACTTTCAAAATTTCATTCCATGCTTTTCTTCCCAAAGTCACTGTACACATTTCATGCTAATAAGAGATGAAACCATAAGTTTTTATCCTGCTTCTTGAGTGAAGTGGTAACCAGGGACTGAATGCATCTAGAAAGTAAAGTCGTGAGCGAGGCACTAAAGAAACATCACAACACATTTGCGCAGATTCTTTTAGATTACAGCATTGTATAGATTTTGCACAGAATTCATAAAACATGAACACGCTGTCAGTCTGCGGCTCTCTAGGAACTGAAGAGGCTTGGAGAAATGCTACGAGCGTTGTGTATCACATGCATGACACTGCAAGTGCTTCAAAGCGTGTGTGTGTGTGTGTGTGTGACGTGCTTGCACGGCTCCTGCCTCTGAGTTCAGGACTCAGCGTGAAGACTACATGCCGCTTTGATCGTCTGCTGAAGGTGTGTGATGGAGGCGTGCGTAAATCAGGCTGATCACTGCGACATCCTGCTGTTTGAGCGCCCGTGTGTGAGTGTGTGTGTGTGTGTGTTTTCATCGCTGATTTAATATCTCTCTCTTTCTCTCTCCGTGTTTTTTATCCACGCTGGGTTTCAAGGCCAATCTCAGTTCTCTGAGCGCGGCGCTGATTTGCAGTTTGAGCAGCTTTAGTAATTGGGATGTAATTGGGAAGAGGAACGAACCCATCGTTCCCACTCGATGTTAAACGGCAGCCTTTACACCTCTATTTATGTTTATAGTATAATTTGACTTCATGCCACCTGTAAGACGCGTGTGCACACTGTGAAGGAGTTATGGACTGCTGCGCACCCCGGCGTCATGCCGGATCCTCCTCATCCTCATTTCTGTGAATTGCTGTGAAGTTTGGGTCAAAGAAATATCATGAATATCATGTTATGCCACAATGTTGATTATTTTCCTATAACAGCAAATCACTAACGTTTATTAATATACATTAGTTTTCAGCAATTTGCCAATTTTTTTTTAACTAATTAAAGAAGATTATAATTTCGATTTGTTTATAAAACGTCTCATATTAACATAGCTATGAAGACAAAACTTCACCAGCCTCTCTCTTTTTCCATTTATGAAAAACCTTGCATCCGGTGTAAACTCCTCCCTATAGCCTTACCTCTCACACTGGAGACTCCTTCCTTAAACATGACAGCAATAATCATCTTCTCGCAATCCTTGGTTTTAGGAGTGCGCATGTAGCACCGTGTCCCTGTGAGCGAGCCGTTACTATAGAAACCATAGCGTGTTAATGTGAACCTGCGCTGCTGTCGGAGGAAGTTGACCGATCGGATCACAGACCTCAGCAGCAGCATGTTGTAGTACATAATAAAAGACAGAAGAGCGGCGATCTCATTGTCATGTGTCAGGTCGGACTCGGTGAATCCTGCAGATAAATCACGGACTGTTACGCGCTCCTGGGTCGCCGCTCCTGCTGCTGGTTGCAGGTGATTCAGTATCCATCAGGGCGGGGCCCCATTGTGTGCACACCTGCAGCTCTGATATCTGTTCCGTATTTAGTACCTCTGTGTGTTCTTTTGATGTTTCCTCTCATTATGCGTGTGTGTATGTGTGTGTGTGTGTGTGTGTGTGTGTGCTCATACCGGAGAAAGAGTAGAATCTTGCTTCATTGCAGAAAACGTCTGACAATAACCTGTATCACATCAGACTTATCCAGCATCTCCCCTTTTATAAGATTTAACCAACTGGTTTCTTTCATACAAGCTTTAAGTACTCTCGTTCTGCTGGTGGATCATTTTGTTAATTATTAGGCTTTTTTTTTTTTTTTTTTTTTAAAAGCAGTGTTAATATCCGAGAATATATCTGAATTAATGTATCTGAAAGAACCTTGAATTCTATAAATCTTACAGTATATTTACCTCTTCATAATAAAACAATACATTTGTCCAGAGCCGGCCTTGGTGACGTTGGAAAAAAATGAAAAAATCAAAAGAAAAGAAGGATAATGCCTGGGTGGGGGCGGGGGGTTGGGGATGACTCTGATGGTGCATTCTAAGTTTAGGTACATCATGCTCTTTTCTTTAAACAGAACAATAAATGCGCTAAAGTAAGATAAAAAAAGATAATAAAGATAAAATGACTACAAAGCACAGTATCCTGCATGTCCTGTGTGAAAAAAAAAACAGATAAGAGCTTGATAATCGGAATGCTACTGACGTTAAAGGTAATTTGAATCCGGGAGCAGTTCAGGATGTGAGCCATACCTGCAGGATTAGTTTATGTCTAAGCGCCTGGCGCTGAGCTGATTTTCTGATGTGCAGATCAACAAAGTCAGTACAAAGCTGGTGCACAATCAGCAAAAAAAAAAAAAAAAAGACTAAGTGACTAAAAGGGTTGGGCTAAATCTTAAACATCTTTGAACCAAAATATCTTAGAGACAGATACTGTAGGTCTTTAGTCATTGCTTAAAGATTGAGAGCGACTCAGATTGTACAGACATCTAGAGAAAGTTTATTCCACCACCTAGGTGTCAGAACAGAAAACAGTCTAGATGGACGTCTTCCTCGATCCCTGAGAGACACTGGGACCAGCCGAGCCGGGCTGAATTGGATCGGAGGGAACGTGGTGCAGGGACGCTCCATCTGTTGGCAGGCATGGCTCAGTGATTAGGGTTAAGACGATGGTCTAGAAGTTCAAACTCCAGCACCACCAAGTTGTCCCTGTTAAGTCCTTGAGCAAGGCCCTTAACCCTCAACAGCTCAAATGCGTAATGAGATAAAAATGTCTTAAGTCGCTCTGTTGAGGGGCGTTTCCCAAATGCTGAAATGTAATTGTAGAGCTGAGATCTATAGCTTTGTAGGAAAGCAGCTGCAAAAAGCTAGTGGAGGGAGTGGAGAATCAGGGTGGTGTGGTATACCTTAGGAAAGGTTGATATCAAGTGATCCAGCTGCGTTGGTGCACAGAGAAAGAGCCGCCAGGAGTGAGTTGTAGTAGTCCAGCCTTGAAATGTGTGTCTAAGGGATAAGAGGAGGGAATGAGTCGAGTGTAATTTGCATAACGATGGCATGAAATGCCATGCGAGGATATGATCTCACAGAGAGATCAGATATACTGTAGAGGGAGAACAGAAGAGGACCAACTACCGAGCCTGTGGGACACCAGTGGAAAGTCGAATGGGGCAGATGCGGTTCCCCTCCATGTCACCTCATACGACTGATCTTCTAGGTCACAGATTCCAAGAAACCACAAGAATAGACAAGAGAATCTTGTGGTTTACCATGTTAAATGCAGCTGAGAGGTCCAAGATGGATTAGGACATCTTGGTGAGATGGTGCTTGTGCACGGCATTAAAAGTAGGAAGAAAATTGGGTTTGTTTCTTTTAAATCTGCTAGCTAGATTCTGTTTTATTCCAATGTTCGTTAGCACACTTGTTAGCCCACGCCTTTACACCTCATCTCCCATCTGGTCTAAAAAGAAAAAGGATCCGATTATTGGGATTTGCAGCTTGTTTAAATAATGAATTGAGCTGTGTCTAACAATCCAATTTCCCACACTCCTAGTCTCTAGAGAGACAGAAAAATCTGAAAATATTCTTAGACATGCACCACGTCTCTTCCTCGAAGTACAAAGGTGATTCTTTGAACATCATTCAAAGCCTGAATAATCAAAGACTGAATAAATTCACATCTAGCTCATCAAACATTAAGTACAAAATGTGACATTTCTCAGTGTAGGGCTTAAACAGCTGAAACCTAAAATGGAATAAAAAAGGTTTATTTGGATTTCGGTGAAATCTTCAATTTAACTGACTAGAATCAGAAAGCTCCAGGTTTATAGCATGACTTCAATGTTTTACACAAAATGTCTCATGGTAGTGTTTTTTATTATTATTTTATGTCCATATACGTACAGTAGTTAAACTTTCAAGCTTGCATTGTGTTCTGCTTGAGCGTGATGTCCCAGTGACCCAGGTCATATATAATAGAAAATGTAGAGCTAGTGCTGCAGATCTTTACTGGTATTACGACGTCTCTCTCTCTCTCTCTCTCTCTCTCTCTCACACACACAGTACTCTCTTTTTTCCAAAGTCCACCAGACTCTGAGATTTAGACACGAATTCTTTACAACCGATCCCACAGGACTGTAAGCTCCAGTCCACAGCCGAGCTGGAAGAACAGAGCTCACCTTAAAGACACCTGAGAGTCTGAGTGAGGAGCGGCAGTGAAAGAGAACTTTCAATTTTAGCTTTCTACTCTGAGCTGTTTAATGGCAGACACTGCTCCTGCTGGGATTATAATTATAAAAACAATTCTGAGCTTAATCTGGAGCTGGTACATGGGCGGGTAGACCACACCGCGGCGTCGTGCGTTCCTAATCCACACTCGGTCGGTTCATCCTTTAGACTACGAGGATGTTTTCTGTAGGAGAGTGTGTAACATTAACATGAGCATTAGCGTTAGCGTTGGTAAAGAGCAATCCGAAGTACAAATAAAACCAACTGTTTACAGCACATGGCCTCATTAAGCCCAGTGAGGGAGAAGAGTCAGCTTGGTGGCGGTGGCATTTAGCAGGAAAGCTAGCGTTCGTGTCGTGGCTTTAGATTCATGACGCGTCATTAACATCAAACTAATTCAACTGTGTACAAAATGTAAAAAAAACATGTGGGATTAAACTCAAACACGACACGGTGTCGTATCCATGACCTTTATTCATGAACTAAAGCTTTCACAGTGTGTATAAAGATGGCGCATAAAATTAGCATACTGTAGATGCTAAAGGAAAGACGTATGAGCTACTGTAGTGAGCGCCACGTCACACCATGTGTCTTACTTGTGGTTGTCTTACTTACTCGTGATGTTGTCCGGATATTGGCTGTGGATAAATTCTGTAAGAGTCTTTTAGTGTTAGCATGGTGTGTAGCAAAGCAAATAAAAAAAGAAAGAAATGAAATTAAAGAAACTTTTCTGTTAAAAAACATCTGAGCATACCTCATACATCAGTACGTCTGGAAACGACTAAACATGTAATCCTAACGCTTATGCTGAACCTGTTTTCTGTATGAGGTTCCCAGAGGATCATGGGTAAGTTACAGCGTTCACAAGGTCCTAAGATTACATTTGTGCTCGGTGTGAGGTTTGCAGCGCAACTGAAATGAAAAGAAAACACAAGAAGTGAAGATAGAAAGCCGAGCACACACACACAGTGTTTCAGTGTCACTTATTTTCCCCATAAATAAGACATAAACAGATGGAGGGACAGCGTCCCTCCTGGGGAAGAGTCGTGTTGATGAGATGCCTCATCACAAACATCCACAACTGCAGGTGCAGTTCTTCTGTGCTTTTATCTTGCTTTGGTTTTCACACCAAACATGTGCGTTTAAATGACGAGACCCGCGCAACGTCGTCGCAGCTAACTGCCGGCCTGTTGGTCCACGGTGGTTTAAGAGGAGGCTCTCACAGGTTCACGAGCTTCCAGCACATAAATCTTCATCAGTTTCTTTGCATGCTATAATTTGCTGCGCTACGTTTTGGTGCAGGTCCAGCAGTTAGAGGAAACTGGCTACATACCAAGAAGCCATAGGTTTTATCCCAGCTGATAACATCTCCCCTCAAGCATGGCACTCATCCCTGAATCCACTACAACCTGCTCGCTTAATCACATCTGCTAAAGCAAATATCTGCCAGCTTACTGGAGCTCAGCAGATCGTGTGCAGATGGTTCCTAACCCCGAGAACCATTTTTTCTCCATATTCTGCACTTCCAGGATCCTAACATGCCCTTACAGGAGGCAGTCATCCATGCCATATGTTATGTTCTTCCACCAGGACTAGTCAGATACTCTGTTATTTAATCTGCAAATGTTGAGAACATACAACAAGAACCTGCTTCTGAACACGTGTCAGTGTGGACATACAGTATTTGGAGAATGTTTTCCTGAAACACACTCATAAGGAAGAAGAGCCTCATTCTGATCGCCAGCTTATTTCCAAGGCCATTAAAAAAAAAAGCTATAGCTAAATGTATTTTATTTATTGATTTTTAATTCAAAATAACAGGAGAAGGCACAAATATCAAATTCAAGTTTTGTTTATAGTAGAGCTGAGCAATTAGACTCTATAAGACTGAAACTATGAGTAAAGTGAAATATTTCAAGCACTTTTTGTTTTAATTTTAATTCAGGATCTTAAAATAGAGTACACCATTTTGAGTTTCAGTAAATTATTATTTATACAGTATAAACACTGTGTATCCGTCTGGTTCAGTACACACATGGGGAAGACTGCTGACTTGACAGTTGTCCAGAAGATGATCATTGACTCCCTACACAAGGAGGACGAGCCACAGAAGGTGCTGTATGGAAGAATATTCATGGAAAGTTGACTGGAAGAGAGACGTGTTAAGGGGAAAGCTGCACAAGTAGCAGGGATGAGAGCAGCCTTAAGAGGTTTGTCAAGCAAAGCTGATTCAAGAACTTGGGAGAGCTTCACAAGGAGTGGAGTGATGCTGGAGCATCAAGAGCCACCACACACAAGGAACTTCAGGAAATGGGCTACCACTGTTACATTCCTAGTAACAAGGAAGTCTTACCTGGTCTGAGGACAAAAAGAACTGGACTGGAAACCCAGTGTGAAGTTTCCACAGTCTGTGATGATTTGGAGAGCCAGCTTGTCTGTATTCTTGGCTCAGGTGTTTCTTATCTTTCTCTTGAATCATGAAGTTCTCTAAAACCTCCTGGTAGACGCTGTGTTGACTTTGTGGATGATGAGAAACACCGACCCAACAGTACAGACGGGCTGAAGGCTGCTATCAAAGCAACCTGGTCTTCAGTAAGGCCTCAGCAGCGCCACACGCTGATCACCTCCACGCCATGACACACTGATGCAGGAATTAAATTAATACAGATTGTTAATTCATCTTTTTCAAAAAAACAAGGCTTGACATTTTTCTCTTTACACTGAAAAAAATTATCCTATAAATAAGAATTTACTTGATTTTAATGTGTACATCGGTCCCACATCATCAAAATGTGGCCAAATTACACAATTTTCACCTGATTAACCAAAGTATTTCATTCATGTTAAACTTGTGTGAAAGAATCATGTTGACTGAT
This sequence comes from Clarias gariepinus, assembly GCF_024256425.1. NCBI lineage: Eukaryota > Metazoa > Chordata > Actinopteri > Siluriformes > Clariidae > Clarias > Clarias gariepinus. The sequence goes on from NC_071113.1 coordinate 247,776, forward strand.
AACATAATCTTTGTCACTTACTGTAATAGAAATTGATTGTGCAATTGTAATGTAATTGAATTATGTCTATGATACTCCATTATCATTGAAAAGTCTAACAATGTCTCAGTGCTTACATTATTCAAATGTTTATTTTATTTTGTTAATTTAACTTATTTACTACTACATAAAACACCACAAATAAGTATTAATCATAGAAAAACAATTAAACACCAACAGAAAGTTTTGTACATTATAACTGTCCGTTATGACTTTTAAATATGACCGTTAGAGACGGTTGGTCAGGAAACTCCTGAAGTCAGATGCAGACAGGACACTTTCACTCACAAACTCCTGTGAAAAAATACAGAGATAGATTCAATTAAAATTCATGATACTTAATTTATCAAATGAACAATATTTATACTTTCTCCCTCTCGCTTCACAACTCATGAGAACAGACCGAAACCAGAACCGAACCGCAGATTAAGCACGCGCATATAACCGTCGGTATTTTAAGTGTGATTAAAAATACAAGAAATAGCTTAAACCAAAATAACGTGACTAAACATCGCTAAACAGCAGGTGACATTTATGTTCAGTATTTCGTTTCTATTTAGAAAGATGGGAATTAATTCCTGCTTACCTTTTCCACACGCGCGCCAAACGTTTGTCTTCACGCTGTGTTCTCTTCTCGCGATGTTTGATCTGATATTTCCGCTTTTCATAGTGAAAAGATCTCTTTGGTTTATCTCAACATGATTGAATCTAATACGTGTTAAGTTGTTGAATTTTATGTAAATACAACATAATTCATTCATGTTCATCTTAGAAACATGAAATTATTATGTACAAATCACATATTACATTTTAGTACATGTAACAGGTAGCCAGGTTCATTTTTTTGAGTGTAACGGTAATAATTTAGTACATTAGAGTTTTGCTTTTTAAATCAAACTACAAAAAAAGAACCTTAATTTTTCTTTTTTCTTTTTATTTTATTGAGATGCACTTAAACACTGTGTATACTGTGTATACAACTTATTGAAACTCACTGATTTAATATTACATTTATAAAATATTTTAACATATTCTTTTGGGTATACAGTCAACTTTATTTTATTAATCATCAAATATACATTAGACTTGTTTATATGACATTACAATATTGTTTATAAATGTGATACATCTTATTCAGTAAAATATGTATTATGCTATTTTTTAAAAGAAATAGGTAATTGAGGATTTTTTTATATTTTATAGTATTTTTTTAAATATATTTTTAAGTATATTATTGAAGTAAATCCAGTTTGTTTGTGATAAAGGTACTGCTGTATATATATATATTTATATATATATATATATATATATATATATATATATATATATATATATAACACAGATTAAATAGTGTATATTATACTATGGGTCGTTTACAAAAAAAAAAAAAAATCTTTCATTTTTTGTGAAGCTGCTTTGAGACAATGACCATTGTTAAAAGGGCTATATAAATAAAATTGAATTGAATGACATTGTAGGAAGCATTGTGATGTTCCAGTTTTCATTGTCATGTCACATTCCTGCTCTGTAGAAACTCCCATAAAGAACTGAAGAAAGTCTCTCAAGATATTAGCCAAATGTAACGTCATGAGATATTTAAAAAGTAAAAACAAAAACAATATATCTTTTGGTATTTTATGACAGATATACGCAGATGTAACATGTCTGAGGAAGAGGACTGGTGGTGTAAATCTTTCCCTCTCTGAGAGCGCGGGCTCTGACGGGAGAGCGCTACGTCCGGCCGTGGTGATGCGTCTCCGTCTGGGAAAACTCAGCCGTGTGTTTTGGTTAACAAGTTAAAACTATAGAGAAGTGTGTTTTCTGAATTTTCTGAAAGGTGTGCACAGACTGAGAGCTGTGTGTGTGTGTGTGTGTGTGTGTGTGTTCAGTCGTTAGAGCCTCGCGGGGACGCTCGTGAGAGTGTGATTGGATGAGTGCTGCGGTTGGGATGGACACGGCCTCTGAAGACTTTATTTTAAAAGAAGAAAACGAACGAAAGGCTGAGTGTGTGTTAGTGTGTGTGTGTGTGAGTGTGTTTATGGCGGGCCTCGTGCTAATGGCTTCTCCTGAGGCCGTGGGCTCGGCTGTAACTCTGAGACAAATCAAACCTCTGAAAGCTTTTTATTTTTGTTCGGGGCTGAAACAGCCGTGTTTATTAGCGACACCGCGCACTTTTCACACCCTCATGCTTTCAGGACTCGTCCCGAGCCGGACCTGCCGTCTTTATGATCGTAAATAAAACTGCATTATTGCCACAACAGGACGCGGAGAAGCTCAAACCTCCAACCTTCATTTTTTCTAAACCCGTGGCCATGTTTTAATACTTAATGCTTTCAAAATTACAGACTTTATGGTCTGCTTATGGGTTTGTAAACTCAGTCGGCTCGAGCGCTCAGACTTATGGTGATGCTTTATGGGTGTAGAGACTTTGTTTTCAGATTTGTCTCTCAGGATGGAAATATTCCGTTCTCAGGAACTCTATCAGCTCCACGACTGTCATTAAACATCAAATCAAAACGCCACCCGTTTGGGTTTAAACACACTTCACACCACAGCGCTGTTGACGTCTGGATTCTGATCGGTCAGTCAGTCTTCATCAGTCTCTCCAATGAGAAATGCTCTGACACCTTCTGACACATGTGCAGTTGATATAAAAGTAAATGTTGATTATTTTCCTCTAACAGCACACCCTGGGGCGTCTTCTTCCTCTCACACTACAGCAGTTCCACAACCATTTCACTGCTTTGATCATTAAAGAACGACACGTCAGCCTTTTTACGGTTAGAGTGACACCTGATGTTCCCTCTGGGTTTTTTTTTTTTTATCCTGAGGAACTTCAAAGCAGCGTGAACCCCTAAACTGGAGACTCCTCCCACACATCTTCCTTAAACATCTGTCGTAGGTAAATTCAAACAATTTTGCACCACAGATGCTCCAAATGGAAGGGGCGTGTCCTAAGGAGATCTGATCTAAGGTTTACGGAAGGAGTCTCCAGTGTGAGGGGCCGTGTGGACGGTTGACAGGAAGACGAGTTTGTGTTTCTCAACACATGTGGAAACATATCTTCAGGAAATACTTCCTGGGTTTTGAAGGAAAACAAGTAAATCATTGATGAGTTTAAAATATTAAACAGCTGTCAGTATTCCGCGTGTTCTTGTCGTTTCCCCTCGAACCTTGCAGCTGTGTTTTCATACACAGTCTGATTATCCTGAATAAGTCTATTACACACTTTAATCCCAATCTGATTTAATGAAAGGAATCCATTACTAATCTGTTAATCCCGCTTTAATGTGTTAGAGATCCGCGTGTGTGTTTCCTGACTGCAGTGCTCACTTTTATACTGAAGCACACACACACACACACTTGGCAGTAAGACTGAGGCGGTCAGGAGAGAGTCAGTGTTGAGTCGCTGCAGATCAGACGAGTGGACGGTGCTCCAGTCGTCTGCACGAGGCCGTGATCGTGAGGAGAGAGTGTGCTGTGGACAGTTAATCATTTCCGGAGCCTCTTTATGTGACGGTGGTCAGCGATTTGAGGTCCCTGTTACTGCGGCGTCCTTCCCGATTGTTAAAATAAAAAACATCCTGACAGGCATGAGGAAAGAAATGAGAGAAAAGAAAGGCGAGATACTTTAGTGCCACTTTAATAGGCCGCCTTCCTGACTGCAATAAAACCCTCCCAAATCCTCTGCTCTCGTTATCAGGCAGCAGAATGACTGATTTCATCTCACAGCCACGCGGCAGGAAGGGAAAAAAAGGCTTTAAAAGCTTTTTCAGTCTTCTGTGGAGACGTCTGACTTCCTGCTGGAATTACAGACACACCAAGTCTGCCAAAAACCGCTGTAGCGCAGCTATAATAACAATAATAACAATAATAATAATAATAATCATCATCATCATCATCATCATCTTCATCTTCATCAATGTAATTAACATCATCAACATCATTGTCAGCATCTTCATCATCATCAAAGTCATTATCATCAACGTCAGCATCAACATCGTCATAATCATCGTCACCATCAGTCATCATCATCATCATCATCAACATCATCATCAATGTTCAAAGCATTATCGTCACCGCCATCATGATTAACGTCATAATCATCGTCATCAATGTCATCATTAACGTCATCATCGCCATAGTCATCACCATCATCATCATCGTCTTCACCATCATCATTTAGGGCTGTCGCGGTTAGGAAATTTCCCTTGCGGTTTTTATGAGTGGCTCAATAGCGCGGTATGCGGTATTACTGCCGTTTATAAATAAATAAATAAAAATCTTGATTTTACTGCATACAAAGCTCTATTGCTGAGTTATGAGGCATATATTGTTGCTTTTTAACTGACAGAGAGACAAAACATTTTTTGTTTATTTTTTTAATGCAAAACAGCAATAAGAACATGCCTTTTCCAATTTAAAAAACAAAATCAAATCATTCTAAAGTAGGCTAACAATAAACAAACAATAAGAAATTATTTTTTCCAATTTAAAAAAAAGGAAAAAATTCCAAAGTATCACATGAAAATGAAGTGTTGGCCTAATTAAAAATACAGAGAATAAATAAAAATTTGGCCTACTTAAGCTTTAACGAATGTGATTTAGACCCGGGTTATCATATCCTTGTTTCGCGCTAGGAAAACCAACATATTCACCTTGTGTGGTTTCAGGGAGGCTTGCTCTTCGTCTCCAACCACTGACACACTGACAGCGCTCCCTTCGTCCTCCACTCCCACCATCTCTTCGATGAGTTTGGATTTTGTCTCCGTATCATTGATATAATCACCCCTATATCGAGGATCTAAAAAACAGGCCTTTTCCAAAAGAAGATGTACCGTAGTTAATGTGCCAGGAGATGTGCAGCTCTTTGAAGGTATCACTGAGACTGAATTTACTGTAAATCAGGATCTTTTTTAGACTAAATACGGGGTGTAGATTTGGGATAAACACTGTTAAGGCAGAAACATTAGAGGATAATTAAATAACCTGCTTTTTTTCAGGAGTCTACCAACAACACATTTATCATTAAATCACTGTGAGTGTGTTAGACCGCAGCATCACACACACAGCATCACGCTAACAACAAGCCACTAAAGCCGTCCATCTCCTGTGGTGTGTGAGGAGGGCGGGGCTTTAGGTACTGATGGTACAGTATAGGCTGTTTTCGTTTATCTTTAAATCTCTATTGTGATTGTGTGAAGAAAAGTACAAACACACAACAACAAGCTGAAAGTGAAACCTTGGCACATGGACGTGTAATTGTTTAGACTAACTGATGATGAGCATTAGCATGTTGCTATGCCTGGTGTATGAATGTCTGGCAAACCGTTGTTTGTGAAAGTAACACCAACACTGTGTGAGTATTAACACTCTGTCATGCACGTGAGTTATGACTCGGTCGTCTCAGCGAGTCCTCGCGGCAAACGAGACGTCCGGCCCTCGCTGCAGCGATGCACAGGACCTCCTCGGTGACGACCAACATCCCACGTGCTCGTGTCTTCATTGGCGCGCCGATAATGCGTTCTTTTTCATGTGACTGACGGAGACGTGCGGCACCTCTGCAGGAGCTCCATCCTGTCGTAAATCCTCTGTGTCTGGACTTTACAGAGCGAGGAGATTTATTACAGAGACTCTGCGTCTGTCACTTTAACAAACACAACCACAGACTATAAAGACTGTGGGCTGTGATCTACTAACACCCTGAACATGCACTAACAGTGCTGGGGCACAGAATAAAGGCACACACCTGCAGTCAGGTTTAACGCCTTACAGCAACAGCAGTGTAGCGTAGTGCCCGACTCCGGACTGGGTTCCGCTCGGGACTCGGGTTCTGTAATGTGCAGCAAGAAGACACATGGTGTCTCAAGTCCCCTGGAGGTTTCTACTCTTCATCTCATCCCTCAAACATCTGTAGAGTTTATCATTGTCCATTATTCTCGTTACACTCAGAGAGGAGAGAGAGAGAGAGAGAGAGATTACTGACTCTGTCATCCATGTGCATTTTATTTACATTTGTCTGTCTGTCTGCTCGTTAGTCTCTCTCTCTCTCTCTCTCTCTCTCTCTCTCTCTCTCTCTCTGGTGGTTTTGTCTGGCTGTTGATCTTTTTGTTCTTTGTCGGTTCATTGTTCTGTCTGTCTGTTAGTTGGTTCATCTGTGTCTGTTGTTCAGGTTGTCTGTCTGTCACTTGGTTGGCCTGTCTTTCAGTTGTCTGTGTCTGTCTGTCTGTCTATATGTTTGTCTGTGTCTATCAGTCTGTCTACATGTCCTGTCTCTCTGTCTGCTTGCCTGCCTGCTTGTCTGTCTGTCTTCCTTTTTGTCTGGCTGTCTATTTGTTTACAAACACTGTGCAGGAGTTTTGTCTGGTGTCAGGTGTTTGTACAGTGTTTGTTCGTAACCACGGCCAGATGTGTCGAAGTTTCTGTCTTGCAGCTGCAGCACTCTGTACATTACACTCTTTATTTTATTTTATTATACAGTATTATGATATTATTATAAGGCCGGTTTACACAGCGGTGTGTTTCTGTCCGTCGTATGATACTTCTCTGTTTAGTTTGGACGAGACAGAAGTTATTTCTGTATGTTTCATCAGTCAGTGTGTGTGTGTATATATCAGTGTTATGACTCAGATCCTGGTCAGATGTGTGTATGTGCGTGCGTGTGTGTGTGTGTTAGACAGGGTATATTAGATGTCCAGCCACCTGTTTGATTTAATGTAAAAACATTTTTGCAAAAAAATTACACAATGACTCTGTGTGTGTGTGTGTGTGTGTGTGGTTGATGGAAACTGACAATCCTTTCCTTACATCATCTTGTCGCTCCCTATTTAGAATATTCGTGTAACAGGAGCTGATGTAAACACTTGATGATTCACATTTTTCGAAGTTTGCTAAAAATTTGCAAGAGCGTTTGCAAGACCTAACGCAACAGCCGATGTGCAGTGAGCTCAGCAGCTCTGCGGAAGCGACTGCAGCATACATTAACGTCTGATTTAACTCAGGAACGTGGAAATTGGATAGGAATGGACAAGCGGGTGGCTAATTCAATGCTGCTGATTAGACTTTAGTCATCTGCATAATTCAGTTATGCCTGTCGCAAGTTAGGGTGTAATGATGGAGTAATAACCGCGGCCTTTCATGGCATCTTGCAAAATAACAGTTTAGTTTTGTGCTAGGGCAATTAGCATGTAGATCCAGCTGGAGTGGAATGGGTTGTGAATGCCGGGGTAGTGTGTGACCCGCAGTGGCGGTTGGAGCGATCCATAGAGCTATTTAGTTTTTTAATGGCCTTATCTCATAGGCCCGCCTCCTCTCGCCCCGCTCCCCCATCAGACCCGACAGCGCGAGAACCACACCTGATGGGTGAATTATCATCAGAATTGGAGAAATGTTTTTTTTTTGGTCCAGAACAGGGAAAAAAATGGAAGCTGAGAGCCCAAACACCTGAGCAATCTGAGTCGCACTTTGACCTCCACTGGAAAGCCAGTTTGTTCTAGTTGCATTTTCCCGCGCGATGTCAGCGCCAGGCTCGGCTACGTGGCCAATTATGTAAATACTTATAGCAGCTCTATCCCGAGAAAACGATTCAGAAACTCAGCGTGACTGAATACTGAGCGTTTGGTAAAAGACACAAACACACACCACTAATTTTACTGCCTTTTACTCTACATTAGGACCGCGCTCACGCCGTCCCTTCTTCAGGTCCGCCAAGTTACTCACTATGTGAAAATGAACCGCGAGGCAAAAGAACCCAGTTTACTGTTATTATTTATACAAATGAACTAATATGTGTTTTATAAAGTATTTCATAAGTGAATAAATAAATAAATAAATAAATAAATATCCCTCATCAGAAAAACGAAAGGAAACTTCTGATCTGCAATCAATATTAAACACATAGCGGGTCCATACTGTATATATTTGTTAATATCACTGTAAAGTGTCTTTAGTGTCCTTAAACTGAGGTTTTATTATAAATGACCAAACATTTACACACATATCAGTTGTAAGTCTCAGGGCACCATTACTAATAAAGATGTAACAGTAGGGGAGACACGAGGGACACGCGAGACATAATGGACATAATGTAACGTTTATCTACATTGTCACTGATCTACAGATATTATTCAGAGAACCACGCTCCACCCCTCCACCTCTCCACCCCTCCACCTCTCCACCCCTCTACTCCTCCACCCCTCCACTCCTCCACCTCTCCACCCCTCCACTTATCCACCCCTCCACCTCTCCACCCCTCTACCCGTCCACCCCTCCACTTCTCCACCTCTCCACCCCTCTACTCTTCCATCCCTCCACCCCTCTTCCATCTTCACCTCTCCACTTCTCCACCTTTTCCCCTCCACCTCTCCACCCCTCGACCTTTCCACCTCTCTACTCGTCCACACCTCCACCCCTCTACTCCTCCACCTTCCCCCTCCACTTCTCCACCTCTACACTCCTCCACCTCTCTACCCCTCTAATCCTCCACTCCTCCACCCTTCCAGTGGTATATTCTGTACATAATCTGCACATTTACATTTGAGTGACTCAGATCAGGTGACTTTTATGTAGAGTTAATGGGGTTGAAATGAGTATTAAGAGGCGATGGATAAGCACCTGATAATAATATTCTGATAGATTAAATGCCAAAAGTAGAGAAATTGATTTGCTTTGGCACGAGAACAACATCCATAAATACGCTCTTCACATAAGTGATGCTGGGGCTCAGGACAACCAGGTGTGCTGAATCTCTCTCTCTCTCTCTCTCTCTGATCATTTTCGCTCGTCTTTCCTCCTGCGTGTATGAAGTGAGATATCCAAACAAAACTCTGTACACAAGACCAAACAAAAGTGTGAACAGCGTGCGAGTGTGAGACAGATGTACGTAGATTTATTCCCCATGAGGCCCAGTTATTCTGAAGAACTTGTGACCTGCTGTTGGTCCACAACAACAACCTCATCCACTGGCCACTGAAACCCCTGCAGCGCCACATGCAGGAGAAACGGGCCGAGTCAGTCACCTAGGACTTCTTAAGTCCTGTTTACTCACTGAATAATAAAATCTAACACAATAAAACAATCAAGTCAAATAAAGAGTAAAAACAGAAGCACATGAGATTCTTATAATAATGACCTGGCAAAGACCTGGCAACCCTGGACAGGAATAACGCCTGGCGATCGATCTGCTTCTCACACTGCACGAGTGAACAAACATCATCTTTAATCTCAGTCCAATTAGCAATAGCATTGAGAAGAGTGAGTGTTGGACCAACACCTCGTCCGGGACAAACGCAGTTTATTCATTAATAAAAAAATGTTCCTAAATAGTCAGCCTCGTTTGTATGTGTGTGTGTGTGTGTGTGTGTGTGTGTGTGTGTAGCACAATTCAACACATTATCAGTTTCATTTAGTTCATTATTATTTAATCCTGGAGATAAGAACATATGCTGATGAAACCATCATTTCAAACTTTGTTTTAAAGATCTAAAACAATGAGTGACGCAAAGAAGAGAAGTACTCAGGAAGGGGGCAAATACTATTGTAAGTGAAATGCCATGATCACGCAGGCTGCTAACATTACTGATGGTAAAAGGGGCAGCGTTTGCACAGAGTCAGAGTTAAACACACCTGTGAAAATGTCACACGGCTCATCTGCTGCTTTTATGGATAAAAGAAGAAAAAAAGAGAAGCCCGCTCTATCGGTGTATTTTTGGGAAACGATGTTAAAATGCTGAGCTCCTACACAAAAAGGAAAGCGTAACGGCTGGCGGCTCTGATACAATCTTTTAGGCATTATATTTATATATATTTTTTATCTCAGCTCTTAAATAGCTTTGCAGTAAAATGAAACCCTTCACAAGGTCTCTGTGAGCTCGGCATCAATCTGTTTAAAGCAACACTGGGGGATTTATAAACGCTTCATCCTGACCTTAGGGTTCGAAAGTTAAGGATGAAATGCCGATTTTTCCTTTTTAGACGTGGGAAGTGAAAGCGTTGACATTGTGGCTAGAACTTTTAAATCCTGACATTTCTATTTACGGCTCATCAGAACCTGCATTTTAAGGTCACGTCACATTTGCATTATTCAGATTTCTGAGATGTTTAGAAAGTAATTTTTCTGAACAGCAGCCAAACATGAAGATCATCGACCTCTTGTTCTTTCACTCTTTCACCTGACCACTTCTTCCTCTGAACTCTGAAGCTTTTCCTCTTTAATGACTAATCACGGGGATAACTGGGAGCCGAGACCTTTACAGCCCACAGCGTGATCATATACAGAAACACTTGGCAGTAAACTTTTATTCCTCTGAATGAAACTCTCGAAAAGAATCCCAGATGAGTGATTTCCTGTAGAAATATTAAAATGTATGTAAAACATGCACAGGTCAAGAGTTTAGGTTTTTATTGGATGTAGTTTTAAAGAAAGAACAGAATCCAGTAAACTCCCGCGAGTGCTGGTGCAGATCCGGCAGGCTGGGCTTCATTCCTCACACCTACAGCCGAAACACAGCGGCAGTTCAGCACCTGCTCATCACAAGGGTAATCAGCACAAGCATGGGACTCTGTGTGTGTGTGTGTGTGTGTGTGTGTGTGGGGCACATTGGGGTCAAGTGAGTGTGTTCTGGGTCTACGTGTCTCTCCAGTGTGCTCCTTTTCAAGCCTCTGTGGGAGTCAGAGTGCAGCGGTGTTGAAGTGTTGGAACAACAAGGTGTTGGAGTGGTGAAGTTTTGGAGTGTCGTGTATAAAGACTGTGGGAATGTTGGAGTGTTGCGGCATTAAACGTCCCCTTACATCCGGTGCTAAGCTTCTACAGTGTTTACACGTAACAGTGTTGCATAAATTAATGCAACACTGTAGTAATTCACAACTATAGAAACCCTGACACATCCAACATAATCAACACCTTCTGACCAACCAGGACACTGGAATCCATAGGAGCGCGCTTTATCTGGATCTAATACGCTGCTGTTAAGATAATCTCCCGGGTTTGACCTCGGGACGGAAAGGTCACGGGCTTCAGCGCTGAGACCGGAGAGGAGCTGCTGCTCCTGGCTTTTTGGAACTTCGCAGGGAATCTGATTAGGGAAGATCAGCTCTGGTCTGACTCGAGCTGTGTTGGAGATGTACGTGATGATGAGCGCCTCTCTGTCCGATCCACAACCTCGCGCTCATTAACGAAGGCTCACTTTAACATTTAAAGGAGAATAAAACACAAGGGAACTTTCTCTAAGGAGGCGTTTGTTTAATGGATGAAGAGATGATGTTTGCTGAACGACCAGAGAAATAAAACAATCTGCAACAGGAAACGAATCACCAGCAGTAACTCTGCTCCATCACACACCACACTGTTGATTATTGTCCTACAACAGCACACAGTGTTTTATTGCTTTCCATATGATTTATTGATTTATTTTTCATCAGGAGCATCTCTGTGTCTGACTCTTCTCGATGTGGATTATATTCCTGGTGTTAAACTGGAGCCGAATCAATTCTTTCTACAGAATAATAACGATTAGAGAGAAGACTTCAGCTAGCGCTCACACTTCTTAGTTTTTACAGCTTCAGTCATATCAAATCTCATTAAGTGCACGCCGATGTTAGATGTCTCGTAAACACGTGTGGGATTATTTCTGTCTGACGCAACTCACTAGGAGACGGAGAGAAACTCGACGCCGGGATCCGAGGGCTGAAAAAGACGTGTCATTTACGCCACACTAAATCTTACCCACAATTCCATGCGTCCAGAGGAAGACAAGTGGGCAGAGAAGTTGTCCACAGGGTCAGATGAGGCGGCGCTCGACAAACATTACTCTCCATAACGCTCACTGTGAACGAGCGGAGCTTTAATGGCCTGTTTCTTATTTCTCATGAAACTTTTCCATCCCGCTTCGTCTAAGTGCTTCGCTTTTATTATGCGAGAAACCAGACGGAACCGGAGCTGATTTTCAATTAGAGTTTTTAAAACTAATTTTCTCTAATTACTCGCGGTATTGTCTGACGGAGGATCATGCAGAAATCAGAGCTCGCATTCAGCCTCGTTGTTTCTTTCCACTCGGCTTCGATGCCCGGAACGACCCTGATGATGAGGATGATGATGGTGAGGATGATGATGATGATTATAGCTAAACCTTGTGCTTCAGGTTTAGACTCAGACTGTAATAATAAAACAGAATCCTGCAGCCATGGCAGGGTCAGCGTGGTCATAGCGGCCTGTAACTAACGAGCCGAGCGTGACTCATCTCTGTCTGTGTGTGTGTGTGTGTGTGTGTGTGTGAGTGTGTGTGTGTGTGTGTGTGACCTGAAGCAAGATAAGAGTGTAAAAAAGAGGAAAACAATATGGGTGTTTGTATATGTGTGTGTGTGTGTGTGTGTGTGTGTGTGTGTGTCTGTGTGTGTGTGTGTGTAAGAGAGAGAGAAAGACAGCGAGAGTGAGACAAACAGAGAGACAGACAGGTGGACTGAGACAGGGAGAGTGTGATTAATGTGGAGGTGTAGATTTCTCACCCGTGTTGATACACACCACGCTAAGTCACTTATTTTTTAGTGTTGTGTCTCTTTGTGTTGTTCCTCAGCGTTACTGTAATAAGGCGTTTGTTCGCTCTGTTCATTTTCATGAGTCAGGAATCATTAACATGAGCGTCTTGCAGACTCCTACAGGTCGCACAGAGACATCAGACTGACTGCTTCACGTCTAAAACACTGGCCTCCCAGGAACTCCCTTAATGGGCCAAAAATGTGGAAATGGTTTGTGCGAGGTCAGGACTGTACGGGTGGTGTTGGTGAATGAGTGTGTGTACAGTTCACACACACACAGATGCGTCTCTTCCACAGTTTGGCAACGTCGATTTTCACTGATCAGACGTCCCACTCTCTGAATGTTCACGTGAACGAGTGCAGTGAGCTCCGAGACGGCTCGACCTGGATCGTCATTCACGGATGTACAGCCTTCTTTAAAACATTCGCACGTTCACCACAAGTCCCGGTTTGACTCGAACACCCTTTGTATATAGTAACTACTGTTGATGTTGATTTTTGTTCTATATTAATGAACCAGGAGACGTCACATAATGAAGACATTACGTGTGTAAGAGGTGAGATGGCGGTTGGTCGGTGGTTTGGCGTTTGGCTCATCTGCTGGTTTTAATGGGGAAAAGAAAACTGATGTCTCGTTGTCAGTTGATTTCTCTTTTGTCTAAAGGTATCCCATGCGCTCCCTCCTTTTTCGCCTCATCACCAACGTCCTCCCCTCCTCCTCCCGGTTTCCGGCTGCTTCGTCTCATCTTGACGGATGAAATTTATTCAGTAAAACGCTGCAGAAACACACAGCAGTAGAAGAGTAAGACAAATGCCTTCTTTAATGCCTTCCTATTTTGTTGAGGTGTTCAGAGAGACTTCACCACATGCATTCCCGCTTAGACCTGCTCCTGCATAAAAATCTCTTAATGATGCTTGGAGAAATCTCTAATGGCTTCCCGCGGTGCCAGTGCCATGCTCACGCAGCCTGCGTCTGGGGCAAACACGACCCATTCACGTTGCCATCGTCTGAAGGAGCGTAATCAGACATGGAGTAATAGCATGACACTGCATAGCGAGCCGTGTTCACACTCGGAGAGACGCGTCTGCTGCAACGTTTATCCACATCACTTATAACCGGGGATTGTTGTGTATCCACGGTGACTGCAGTCTCCGCTCGCTGCCTCTTACCCTACAGGCACCGGCGTCAAGAACGCATAAGTGAGGAAGTCTGGAAATGTCAAAATGTCACGGATTTTGCTTGATTAGATGGCGTCTGTCAAACTGTCGGCCGCGCTCCAGCTCCGTCTCAGAGAAGAGCACGTCTGCACTCCGTACGAGAGTTTACAAATGTTTAAATGAAAAGAGTTTAGACAAAAGGAGGAGGAGAAGAGAAAAGAAATGTCTTCGGTGCATTGTGTCTTGAAATGAAATCTTAAAACGTGGGATTTTAAAACACTAGAGCTTTACTACTGGTTAAAAAAAACAGACAAAAGCGCTACATATCATCGGGAGAGGTGGGATTTCACACGCAGCGTGCTCACCTCCTTCTCCGTTCCCTTCCCACGCTGTATCCTAAATGCAAATGAAGAGTCGGTTGTACACTGTGGATGTAGACACTTGTAACGTAATAAACGCATTCTCTCTTGAGTCTCTCGAGAAAGAAAAGAAATCCTGTTGCTTCTAATCGTTTGGCCTGCAGTGTGCTTCATAAAGGCTCTGGACTAATTGGTGTCTACACCATACGCAGCCCTCAACATAATTAATCGCGAGCCAGTTGGCATTCAGACGCGGGCTCTGTCTCTTTTCTCGAAAGTTTCAACATTGATAAAGTGTGAAGTGTCAGCCAGCTGTTCTCTTTAGCAGCTTTAGCTGAGTGTGCAGTACCACACACACCAGATAAATATCACGACTAAAGTCCCTCGGCGTTCTCAACGCAAAACAATAACTGTAAAATAGTCGTCTTTTGTGCCAGATGTTTTATTCAGTGTCTGAGACAGGGACCTCAATAGCGTCTAGACTAGAGCCTTTAAACACCGACACTCACCGTTATATCTGAGAGAAGGATCAAAGAAAGAAAATAAAAAATGAAGAAGCAGATAACAAAAAAAAAGAATATAATACACTAAAATGATGGGATCTTGCGAGGGTTATAAATACCTCTAACAGGAGTCTGGGATATCAGCCACATATACCTGCGTAAACAGTGTTAGTGTAATGAACACATTAATCACAAATCATGACGCTTAATGAAGCCACAAAAGTCCAAATTGGGATGGATTCGAAAAATACTTTTCACATAAGGGCGCGGGATCGTTTCTGAGCCAAAGTCGGGTTTGTTCCCTAGTTTGTCAGTCGGTCCTAAACACAGTCCAAATCAATCGTTCCTAATGTGAAAACACCCTTCCTCTTCATCCCTTCCACTAGGGGGCACCGCAGTGCCGTGTTAGCTGCGAATGCTTGGGGATAATATTCTTACCTTTACTGCATTAAAGTGTTTCTGGTCTCCAGAAGGCAAACTAAGGTTAGTAAGTACAGTGGAACCTTGGATTACGAGCAGAATTTGTTCCAGGAGAGAGCTCATATTTCAAAACACTCCAAACCGTATTTTCCCATAAGAAATAGTGAAAACTCAAATTATTCATTCCACAGCCCAAAAAACTAAATACATAAAAATAATTAACACAAAATATAAAGTAGAAATAAAACAAATTAACCTGCACTTTACTTTTGAAAAGAATCGCGACAGAGGGAAAGAGTGTGTGTCTGTGTGTGTGAAGATGAAAGTAGGAGGGGTCTGTGTGTGTGTGTGTGTGGCACGGTGTCCAATGATGCACGCACACAGAGAAAATGTGAGAAAATGGATCTTTAACCTCTCTAATGAGACTTGCTTTTGCTTTACACACGCGCTGTACACACACACATACAGACGCAAAATATGTTTTACGCTGACACATGTGGTCACAGTGTTGTAGTAAACAATACACACGTGCACGGATGCACAATTGCAAACGCCGTTGCTCGCAATCCAAGGTTTCACTGTATAGTCGAATGTAAACACCTGTGAGGTTTAAGAAAGCGCTGTAATTTATCTGCACTTACTGTAGCCATGAATGGAATAAACATCTTAATGCAGCTGTATTTTATTAATCTTTAAAGAAATAACAGTTGATGCACATGTTAGGTTATTAATGCTAAATTAGTATGCTATTAACGTTAACTGCTGAAGTGACCGTAGCTAATTGAATCTTAATTTAAAGCAATGTAGCATATCATGTTAAACTAAAGGTTCAGGCTGAATCACTGGAGAGTACTTATTTATTGTTACAGCAACTGTTATACACACAGGGTGGCCATAATGTTCCATACACAGGAAAAATAAATGTATTATTTTTATTTATTATCATATTATATATATATATATATATAAAAAATAATAAAATAAATATATATATATATATATATATATATATATATATATATATATATATATATATTTATTTATTTTATTATTTTTTTGGGGGGGGGCACTTGAAGGTCATGGAAAAAGATAAGAGACATAAATCATTTTGGACGGCACACATACTGTATCTCCAGCTGTGTTAATGCTTGTCCATCAGCAGTGGGTGAAACATATTTCAATGTGTTTTGCAGAGAGTAAATGGTGTAGAGCAGATTATATAAATAAATTGTTTTTCATAAAACTGTATGGACATGTATGGACCACCTTGTAAGAAAATGAACAAAATAATTTGGTGGTGATAAAAATATATTAAACAAATGAATTTTCCTTGAGGATGTGGGTGGAGCCAGAGGGTGGAGCCAGAGGAGCCTGATTGTACCGGTTTGTACCGGATTGTCCTCTTGAGTGGACGTTGCTAAACATGTTTGTGTTTAATATAAATGAGAAATTTTTCTAAGTAAATCTCTATTTCAACTGTTGGCTGTTAACATTTAATATAATATGAATATTTTATCAACATTAAATTAAGTGTAAGTATTATTCACCATGTGGGTTAAAAAACATTAATTACTACACACACATACACACACACACATGCACACATTATATATACTGTATATATATATATATATAAAGAGAGAGAGAGAGACACTACTCACAATAAGTTATATTGTCCCACAATAAGGGATATTGTGAGAGATTTAGTGGATGTCATACATACAGTGTTTGTTTCACTTTAGACATTTTTGGGATAGGGTGGCAATAATTGTATTGGGGTGATAAACCCACCTCATTTTGTGTTTTCCATGTAATGAATTGTGTACAGGTGGCCAATTACAAAAGACAACCTTTTTTAATGTGCCATCAATTTCCACATTCTGTGGGTATAAAAAGCTGGTATTGTCAGTAAGTCATTCCAAGTTCATCATTTAAACAGCCATGAACACACGACGTCACTTAACGGACGAGTGGCGCCACCCGGCCATGGTGCGCCTTTGGGTCGGTGGCAGGCAGTCTGATGTTGCTCGTGAACTTGGTGTGTCTCAAAGTGGCGTCAGCAGACTTGCATCAAGACACAGAACTACTGGCAGCGTTCATGGAGCCCCACGAGTGACAGACCGCATCGATGACCAGTACCTAAGGACCTACAGTATGCACTCTACCACACAGCTGCAGACCTGTTTACCAGGTGCGAGGGGTACCAGACAAACCATTCGCAACGACTCCACCGCTTTGGCTTGAACTCCAGACGACCGTTGCAGGTCTCCACTGACACCAAGACACCGCCGTAAACATTTGCAGTGGGCACAAGACCATGTGACCTGGACAATGCAGCAGTGGTCTACCATCCTGTGCACAGAAATGATTGTCATCAGCGTTGCTGGAGAAGGCGAGGTCAGTGATACGCTGAGGTCAACATGGTCCCCAGTGTTCGCTTTGGTGGAGGAGGTGCAACAGTCTGGTCAGGCATCACCAGTCAGTTATTGTACATGGCCCAGTCACTGCATCTTCTTACTTCAGAGACATCATAGAACCCATTATCACCCCCAATTCCGCCAGCCCCCCAAACTCTCTGTTCATGGATGATAATGCCCCACCACCCTGACCTGAACCCCATAGAGCACGTCTGGGACCAGTTGAAGCAGAGACTGGATGATCGTACAGTGAAACTTTCACTTATTTTATTAGAGCAAATAGGAAAAGCACTCACAATAAATAACAATATCTCTAACTTATTGTGAGTAGTGTATACACAGTACTGTATATATATATATATACACCTAGATATAAGAATCAAACACACGCTCTATAAATATCTCCTGTTAGATTAAAAGGTTCAGACTGACAATATTAAGTGTAAATCATCACCTTAGTTATTTTACTGTAAGTTGAAGGAAAGTTATATATTTTATATATTTACAGTAGTGTATATGTTTTTCAGTGCACAGCAGCAATGTAACACATCTGAACAGACAGTGTGTGTGTGTGTGTGTGTGTGTAGGAGTGTGTGTGTGTGGGAGTGTGTGTGTGTGTGTGTGAGTGTGTACACTAAATGTGCTGCCACAGCGTGTGATTGTTCTCGGTCCGAGCCCATTGTCACGGGCTGAAAGAGCGAGAACATCCCGAGCACAAACAGAGAAGAGCACAGAGCTCATGTCCCGTTTTTTCTTCTTTAGCTTTTTCTTGCTGATTTTGCTGAAGTTCTAGAGGACGAGTGAAGGTACAAAGTAGAAGCATTACTGTATATAAACAAAGTATCTGTATCTCTGTGTATCTGCCTGAGATGAATTAACAGTACAGAGTTACAGTAGAAGGAACATAAACATATCCGCCTGTGTCTCCGCACAACGCGAGTGATAGAATGCGGCGACAGGACCAGGTGGCACAGCGGCGTGGTGGTGTGGCCTCGCTCCTCCAGGGCTGTGGGTTTGACTCTCGACCCCGCTCTGTGTGTGTGGAGTTTGGACGTTCTCCCTGTGCATGCCGGGTCTCCTCCAGATTCTCCAGTTTCCTCCTACTGTCCAAACACACACACACACACTGTAGGCTGGTCGGTGTTTCCAAATCGCCTGTAGTGTATGAATGGGAGTGTGAGTGTGTGTTTGTCTGTGTGAGCTTGTGCTCTGTGATGAGTTGGCACCCAATCTAGGGTTTAGCTCCAGGTTGCCCGCAACACTACACAGCATACACACCACAGGATGGATAATAATAATAATAATAATAATAATAATAATAACAAGAAGAATAAAAAAATAATAATTAAGATGAAAATGTATATAAATGCATCAATAATAACACCAACCAAAATAAATCAGTTAACAAGCTCTTAATTATGAAAGTATTTGTGGTGTGTGAAGGCAGAACATCACAGCTTCCCTTATTTATAATTTATTCTTATGAATGTTATTAGGAGAACGTTTATAGATTAGCACGAGTTTAAAACGTTAAATCTCCCTGCAATTTTCAGTCTGAACTCCAGGGCGCTGTCGTGTCATCGCAGCACGTCGTGTGTCTCGATGTGACTGGATGTGACTCGGTGTGTGTGTGTGTGTGTGTGTGTGTGTGTGTGCAGGTTAGCTCAGCAGTATGACAGTTCAGCGCACACAGTTCAGGACACACAGCTGAGACGCCATGACTTCACGCAGCTCGGTGTAATCCAGCAGAACAGAGGGATAAAGTCGAGCTTTTTACAGTCCGAGTGCTTGTGGACGTCTCGGGTTCAGACACGTACCACTGACACGTTCGGTACAACATGGCTGCCGTGACGTCTGCGTCCCGCCGGTCCCGAATTACTTCCAGAAGGTCACGGGCGTTCCCCAGGGGCTCGGTCACATTTCAGCAGAAGGACACGCTGTAGATTTTCAGCAGCGACTTTATAGTGGCTCCTGCATCAACAAGTTGAAGTTGATAATGATCTTCACGCTGTAGAGACTCCGGGGTGACTCCCTGATCACTGAACATGTACCTGCGTGCAGTTTGTGGGTTTAATTCTTACTCACGGTGTAAGTGTTTATATTCGAATCTCACGCTCTGACATGTTTGAGTTTGTGTCTCCCATCGTCTCTGTCCCCTGTGCTCGTAGTCTCGTGGCTTGCGTTATGTTTTCTGGTCTTGACACGACTCTGAACACGGCTATTTAAACAGCCTAAACAAATTCGCTCTGCAATTACATCCGCCCCCCTTCATGTGCCCGAGCGTACCCCGTGACTTCTCCTCCACTTTCCTACTGAAATGTAAAGCTCACCGCGCTGCAGGTTCGGGATCCGGTGAGATGAGGCAGATGTTTGATTTTTGGAAGCAGGTACAGGCTATGGTAACAGAGGGAGACTTTCCTGTGGTTTATTTCCTGTCGTATTCTGACTTCTGATCGGTTGCACAGTGATGATTAATTCTCTACCACAGCATCTCTGACAGTAGTGCCGTGAGAACTCCACTTATTGGACTTGAAAAAGAACCATAATGAATCTCAAGTGTTCTTCTTTTACAGGTGAAAAGGTATAATCTACTGTACGGTTTATGTCTCTTGGTATGTTTGCAGAATAATCAGCTTCAGATGCTAACAGTAACTCACTCGTGTTTCATCACACACACACACACACACACACACACAGAAAGAGAACACTCTGTCCGTGTCTTGCTGCTCAGCCGTCTTGTGCTGAAACCTGAATGTTGATGTGAAACTGTGTTTTTACTTTTGTTAAATTTTGTTAAGTAGTAAAAATGTAAACCTTTCAGGGTCGAAGGTTCTCTGTGGCGCTTCATGTTTATTCAAATGTCCATAAATTTCTATGAAAACACAGTAAATGAATTTAACGCTCTTGATCCTGTCATAAAATGGAAACACACAGTCCTGCGACGGACAATCTGTCAGGACCATCTGCCCCGAGGAAGGACGAGCGTAAGCCCCGAGGCACTCGTGTACTCGCGCTGTGATGTCATCTGTGTGAATAAAGGGGTTCTGGGATGAGCTGGGTGTTTGTTCTGGATACTGAAGGTATGCTTAAGGTTGGACCCCTGACGAGTTAAAATCGGCAGACGCGGGACGTACGGCGGGACACCTTCATGTCGATGGACGGTGACTTCATGCGACTGAGACGGGGGACGGCCAACTGCAACGTTCCGATGAAACCTTCAGCGTGTGGAGCTTCAGAAGCTCTGTGGTTTGACAGCTGAAGAAGAAGTTTTTGTCCACACCGCGGTGTTTATCTGCTACGAGCTCGATAGACATATTTTATTTAAAAGCATATGTTTGATTATAACACGGGCCAGTCTGACAGCTCATGAAGAGAATAATCATTCCGCGCTCACTTGCTCCGTCCAATAAATATCTCTCACAACACATATCGATACACACGAGGCACTCGCACAGAATTCTCGCAATTATAATTAAAATGCCATCTTTTGTCAGAGGAGCGATGGAATTAGCTGTCAGAGAGACGTTTGGTGTGTGTGGAATTCTTAATGTGCCGCTGCAGTAAAGCTGTCAGATCTCAGGTTGCTTTTAATGTCTTGTACTTTTCCATTTATTTTTTGCCCTTCACGCTACTACTGGATAAAAACTCACCCGGCTCCACTCAGGCTGTCATCGAGCACCGCTCCGTCGTCTGTCCTCGCCCGTCTTTAAACAGATTCATTTATACACTGCAAACATGGTGCCACTATCTGGATCTGTTCAGTGCTCCGGACTGCTTGATGCGTATTCAGGTTTATTTTTAGGTTTCCTTATTTCCTTTTTTTTTAAATGAACACACTCCCACTATGTGACTAAAACCCTTTTTCCACTGGGATGTTAATTTTCCTGCTCTTAAGCTTCGTAGTGAAGCACGTCAAGCACGTCAAGCTCTCCTTAAAAACCTCACACAGCATTTAGTCTTTGTCCCAGTCTTGATGTTCCGCAATCTGACAGCTAAAGAACTCCAGGGTCACCTCTTTAGTTCTGTCTGAATAGGAGACGCACTGTTCAGTATTTGCTCAGTCTTTGTAAAGTCTTCATATACAGTTACAATCCGTCTTCTGCTTGAGAAGCACTTTGACCTTGACCTTGAAAAGGTGTTCAAACAATTTCCGTGCAACGTGATGTCTTGAAGTCCCTGAAGAGCTCATAGGAATACTAGATAGCCAACTCGAGCGATCGACAGATCAGATCAGTTTAATCTGTCAAGAACTCAAACACCTCCGATGTACGATCACAACTGCTGCACAACATCAACAGGTGGACAACAATGGGCTTCAGCTGTGATAAGGAGATCAGGCACTTAAATGACAGATCTACAGCACTATTGTCTGCCTAGCCAAACTTAATGGTGCAAAGTGCTGTTACACCGCTTGGCGTCATGGAGACGGAGACGCTGTGCTGGACCTCAAGAGTTACATGCAATGACTGTTCAATGACCTCGTCCGTTAGCGGTACACCAGTGCTCCAACGGTTCGACGATACACCTGGGGGGCAGCAGCAAGCTAACAAAGGGCACCGGCACAATGACCACCAGGTTCCACCCTGACCACACCCACAACCACGTCAAATGGCGAAAGAGAGCCAGAATAGCGCCCCCCTTCACCACCCTGGGGCAAGTGCTGAAGACAAAATAGGAAAAAAATGCACTTACACTGCTGTTGTTAAGCTTCTGAGCTTGCTTCATAAAGCAGTAAAATTGAAGGCAGTAAACCTTATTTGTTTATTTTGTGTGCTTTAATTATTTTTTTTACATGTGCATGTGTTACTGTTACAGTGAAGCCTTGGATTACGAACATATTCACAGTAGTTCCGAAAGCGGGCTCGTATTTTAAAACACACACGTAAATCAAAGAAAATTTTCCCTTTAGAAGTAATGGAAGCTCAAATAATTAGTTCCACAGCCCAAAACATAAAAACATAAAAATAATTTATATAAAATATCAAGAAAAATAAAACAAATTAATCTGCACTTTACCTTTAAAAAAAGTAAAAAATAAATTCTAAAAAAGCATTAGATAACTGTTTCCGTTTATGCGCACACACATTAACAGGAGGACTGTTTTATCGGGAAAATTAACAACAAACATTGCTAATAACACTCGAGTAACGCATACTAACAGAATCACTGCTCTGAAATAAAAATAAAACAAATTAACCTGCACTTTACTTTTAAAAAAAAATCGCGACAGAGCACTGTTTCTGTTAGTGTGTGTGTGTGTGTGTGTGTGTGTGTGTGTGTTTGTGTGTGTGTAAAGGCGAGAGGAGGAGGGGTGTGTGTGTGATGGGGCACGGTGTCCAATGACCAATACGCACACACATAATAGCATGCTGACACACACACACAGAAAAAATGGATCTTTAACCTCTCCAATAGGATTCTTTTGCTGTACACGCGCGCACACGTGTTATAATAAACAGTACACGCGCGCTGTACACACACACATACAGACACAAAATAAAATATGATATATATAATAAATAATATATAATATAATAGAAAGAAAAACCGTTGGCTCAGGTTTGATCGCGTGACACCCAGCATCAAAACAAGAAGCGCATGCATGATACATGATACTCGGTACTCATAAACCAAGACTTGCTTGTTTTCCAGGTCAAAATTTATTTAAAATCTTTGCTCGTCTTGCGGAACACTCGCAAACCGCAATCCAAGGTACTGTATTTATTACATAAGGACAGAGCTGGATGAAAAATACACTTACACTGCAAATACACAAGCCTGTGTAAAAATGAGAGGGTTAAAAATATTATACAGTATATATATATATATAGAGAGAGAGATGATCTGCTGTGGCGAGCCCTAATGTAAGCATATATTATTATTATTATTATTATTACTATAAAATCTTCTGCCATGTCACAGGATCCTGCTGCACGTCTCTCAGCTTTCTAGAAAAAAAGCAAAACAAGAAGATCAACAACAAAACAAATGCTTTTCACGTCTGTATTTGCGTGTGTTTCAAACACATAATCTTTCTGCTCATTCAGAATAATATATTCATGTTCAGCTGCATGTACACTTATTTATGAAATATGAAGATGATGGAAGAAAAGAGCCTCCGGCATTCAGGGCCACAGCGTCCCCAAAGGAGCCACACAGCCCCTCCCCCTCCTCCTCCTCCTCCTCCTCCTTCACCCCATCCCCTCCACTCCTCTTTTCCTGCTCTGGCCCGCAGCCCTTTTCTTTCACCAGTGCAGAGTTTAGCATGCTGTGTGGCTGCCAGGAGATCCACAGCATTCTGCCCCTGGCAAGGAACGACAGGAAGCGTCCTCCTCGTCAGTGCGCTTTTCATGCGAACTCTTCTATAAAGTTGAAGATCTGAATGGAGGCGAGGAGGCGAGCGGGGTCGGCCCTCTGGATCTGCATCCTCTCACACCGCGCAGCAAAAAAGACGAGCGCGAGAGAGAGAGAGAGAGAGAGAGAGGAGATAACGTGGAAAGTGTTGGGTGTTGAATATACAGAAGTGTATTTTAGTGAAGACGCCAGAGACAGGATCGAAGTCTCTGGTGAGGTTATAAAAGCGTAAAACTAAAACTAAAAAAAGGGAGCTGAAGAGAAGCACTTTTACAGAGTAACATCAGACGGAGAATCATCGCAGGGTCGCGAGATCATCAGCCCGTGGAGACGAACGCCACGGGGAAGGCCTCGCGTGGGGGCTTTAAAACGCCCTGATAACCTCCTCGCTCATTTCCCTTCTCAGGGCTAAGTTTTATTTGTTTACAGTGAACTCCTTTTACACTCCAAACTATCGAAAATATCTCTCTCTCACACACACACACACACAGTTATCACACACTTATCTCAGATAAAGCTCAGACTTCATCCTGTGACCTTAAAACAGTTTTTCCAGCATCGAGAAATAATTACGAATATTTTATCAACCAATTAGTTTGATTATTTAACAAAAAATCCTTTTTTGAACTATGTGAAATGATTTCTTTAAGCATTTCACTCTACTCACAATACTACAAAACTTTAATTAGGCTGCTTTGTTAAATAAAACCCAACTATGTAGAATATCGTGTTTAATTTTAGACAGCAAATCTGTGGACTCTGATTGGTCAGAAGGTGTTGATTAATTCTCCATAACAACAGCTCTGACAGTAGTGAGATCATAAACAAAATGTCTTTATTCCTGATGGTCTATTCATGTCATTACAGAATATTGATGTAAAGGTGTGGAAGGAGTCTCCAGTGTCAGTGCTTTGTACAGAGATAAGGGGTACGCCTTACGTGTTCTGACATCTTCAGGACAGGACTGAGGTTTGCATTTGCTCCTGCGTGCCGTGCAGTAAGCTGTGTTTGTTGGACTTCAGTTCCCAGAATTCCTTGGTCCTAGTTTGTAGTCACTTCCTGTTTTGCGTTCTGCTCAGGTCGTTGTTCTGTTGCGTGTCGTGTTTCTGTTATTTAGGTCTCATGCGGTGAGATGTCCTGGCTCTGAGTTACAGTACGATGATAAATGTGACGAAGACCTACAGAAAACCTGTGTGTGTGTGTGTGTGTCTGTGTGTGTGTCTGTGTGTGTTATCAGGTTATAGGTGCACAGACTTATCTGTACAAATATTTTTAACACAAATAATAATAATAATAATAATAATAATAATAATGATAATGCAGAAGTCAGGGAGTGTACAGTAGGTAGTGTGTTCATGATGTGTGTGATGATGAGACGAGAGGGAACAGGGTGGGTTGTCTGGATAGATAGAGGGATATGAATGTGTAACTCACCTGCTTCCTCTAACCCCTGCATATCCGGCACCTGGTTATAGACAGTGTGTGTGTGTGTGTGTGTGTGTGTGTGTGTGTGTGTGTGTGTGCGTACATATGCACAGAAGAAGAGAGGAACAGCCTGGAACAGAAGCTGTGAAGTGAAGAATCAGCGCTTTACTTTTCCTCACTAATCCCCCGGTTTCCCCCTCGCCGCGGCCTCCAGCTGGATTGATCCCGTTTGATGGGATTTGCTCCTCCGTTCCTCTTTGATTATCTCTTGTTATGATCTCTTCCCCTAAGTACCTCAGTTGTGTTTCACTGGGCCCAGGCCAGCTGTTGGTAAAACCAATGAGCTGAATGCTGAACGTTCCCTCCGCTGCTGCTGCTGCTGCGGGCGCCGAGACTAACACCATGAGCGCTCGTCACAACCAGCGCTCCGTCTGCAAAAAAAATAAAAAAATAAAACATGCTTCATTTTCTTTTTTTTCCTTTCTGATTCAGAGAGCAGCAGGTCATCAGCATACTAACAAAGACGTTTGCATAATTTTACATAATCTGCATTTAGGATTCAATGCATCCATTTTAATGCGTTTTGGGGATTTAATCCATGCAAATCGCAGCCCGGTGTATAAAAAGAGTAACTATTACATTAATTATCTTCTATCCAGGTGATGAAATAATTATCTTTAGGAGGCCTCCTGGCGTTAGTGTCATATGCAACTTGTACGGCAGATGCACCACACAAACATATCAGAAAAGCCCTGCAATGGGAAATGTTCAGTGAAGGAGTCTCCAGTGTTAGAGCTTCAGCTTGTCATGTGACACAGCAGCATAAACTGACACCGGAGACTCCTTCCATACTGTAAATGCAAAATATGAATTATTACATAAAACCACATCGATCACCACGATCGGTTTCTGATCAGCGGTGCGTATGGCAGTGTGGATAAACTGTTACTATGGAAACCATAACATCAGAGCTGCTGTTATAAGGGAATTAATCACCAACACCTTTTGTCCAATCGGAATTGATAATGAAACACATACACACACACAGCAGTTGGTCTTCAGCTTTCACTATATTCTCTTTTTTCCCCCAGACAGGGGTGACACTAAGCAGAAGGGAGATAGAGAAGGAAAAGATTCAGCAGACAGCAACACCTTTTTCTTACAAGATGTCTGTCATGGCAAATAGACAGGAGCAGAGGCCCGGGAAGCAGTAATTGAAGAGCCCTTAAACCTCTCACTGTGTGTGCTTTCAACTAGAAATACATCACTCCTGATTATAATTCACCCTCTTCTGGAGTTTTGTGTGAGAACTTGTGCCTTAGCTAGGAGCCAGTGCTGTGAGAACACATGAGTTGTTGGGAAAGCATTTAGAGTATCATTTACAAACACTTCTGTGCTTGGCTTCTTACAGATATCCGTGGACTGCAGGGGTTTTTGGACCAGACGGCCAGACAGGGTCTGGACGTGGCTCTGCAGAGGGTGGACAGGAACATCAGCAGCGTCTTCTCCAACCTGTTCAGCAGCATGCGCACGGAGGAGCTGAACCGCTACCGGGACACGCTGAGACGAGCCATTCTGCTGCTGAGTCCTCGAGGAGCGCAGGTCTTCATCCATCAGGTGTGTGTGTGTGTGTGTGTGTGTGTGTGTGTGCGCGTGTGTGTGTTCATCACACTGAATAAACAGCATAGGTACTTAAAAGACAGCACCATCTCCGCACTGTTTACGCTCATTCCCATCGCTCACACTGCGTTCAGCCTTATTTGTATCCCAGAGGTGAGATGAGAATAAAACACAGGACTCACAAGGGCACGCTCTGTCCTCTGGGTGACGGCGGGAACTGAGATTATAAATGTTTACAGGTGTACAAGAGTACAGAGTGTGTTTACAGGATGAACAGAATGTAAATAAGAGTCCTGGGAGAAGCAGCAGGAAGCTGCCTCCACCACAACGCCTCATGAATATTAGCGAGAGACCCCGTAGACCCGTAAAGCCGAGGTCTCTCTGCTGGTTCTCCGGCGTTCTCCTCACTACTGCGCAGGGAGCGGGACCTCTCAGTGCCGCACGTCACGTCACACCTTAGAAAGCTTGTAACAGGTTACGTTTGACCCGTGCCCCAGCGCTGTTCTGGGATCGGCCGGAGACGGTTCTGCTCGTGGCTCTGCGCCAGCTCCTTCTGACAGGATGAGAAAGTGCCGGTCTCATGCATATGGAAATGACTCGGCTTCAGCTGCTTCTATTTTTAGAATAGATCGTTTTAAAAAATGAAATACTTCACAGGTTGCTGGAGTTTCTTCTGAGACTGGTAATTACTTGGTGTTCCTCCTCACACAGCAGATCAACTGGGAAAGGTCAAGCTCCAGTATGCTGCCCAGTCCAGGGGTTTGTTACTCATATGGACTAACCAGTAGGTTAATGATGATTATCCCATTCTCAGATGTTTCGGGTGAAAGCTGAGGAGTTCTGACCTCACACCAGACGTAACAGGGAATATTCATCTCTGATTAGCAGCTTGAGTTATATGATGAGTTTCTCATCCTAGAGAACCCAGACAAACTACGTATATCACGCAAAGATCTAAGAAATAAAATACAGACACTAAGAGAGAGTACTGTACACCACCGAGGCCTAAGGAGGCGTTTTGAGAAGTGATAGGGGGAGCGGGGGGGTCAGTGCTGGTCCTGGTTCCGGTTCTGTTGGTTCTCTTGGTCATGTGGACGTGCTACACAGAAAAACAAAACACCCCCCCCCCCTCCCCCCTTTCTGAGCTGACTGTTGTACGTCTGCTGTCAGCCGTGACAGGACAGGCTGTCCTCCTGATGAGGTCTGTGGCTTGGAAGGAGATGTCTCAGCGGGTTTGCTATTAATGTGCCACCATATTTTACTGGCTGCTGACGTTCCTGTCCCTTTGAAGCCCACTTCCCACTGTCCACGAGGAGTTAGATGCATTTTAGGATATAAAGCACAGATCGACTGGAGTGTTTCTGCAACTCTGGTAGATTTAATACCAGTCTGTGGGCAGTGTGTCCCAGCAATAATGATGTTATTACCAGAAAAGGATGCTGTCAGATATTGTTTAGCTGTTCTCACGTTCCTTGTCTGAGAGATGACGGATACCAAACTCCAAATACACATTGTAAAATCTTGACCTTTTCGCTTTTTGCTACAGTTAATCCATATATACAGGTGTAGATCCGGAGCAGTCAACTTAAAGGTCTAGATGTCCAGCCACATAAACATTGTTTTTTTTTTTTAATGATCCAGATTAATGATTAATGAATAAATAGTCAAACCTCCCACTCAATCTCACTTGTCTTCTATAGAACTTATCTTGTACAGGGCTGCGGCAGGGATCTCTTGTACAGGGATCTCATACACTATGGGAAATTTGGAAATGCCTTTGGACTGTGGCAGGAAACCTGAGCACCTGGAGGAACCCTGCCAAGCACACAACCCATGTTAACCATCAGCCAATAGTCAAGCAAGTTACCTTTTTACCCCCAATGTTTATTAATTAAATGATGAAAATATTTGGAATAATTTAAATTATTGGAAAATTGGAAAATATATTGCTTTATCCCTCAACACAGATGAGACATAATTCATTCTTAAATGTTTTGCTTATTTTTTTTATATAACTTATGAATCCCAGAATTCACGAATTCTGCAAATGTTCTATCTATCTATCTATCTATCTATCTATCTATCTATCTATCTATCTATCTATCTATCTATCCATCCATCCATCCATCCATCCATCCATCCATCCATCCATGAAATCAAGACCCAAGTAGTAAATAATTAAATTCCATTTTATTTATCTAGCACTTTTCTCATTGTTCCAATTCAGCTTTGCAATATGAAGAAATTATAGCAATAAATTAGAACGGATACAGAACAGAAGAAAGGATAGATTACCACCACCTGTTTGTCCCTCAACTTCCATTTTCCCAGAAATGTGGATGGAGTAGACGTGGAATGGTCATGTGATCAGCACTGTATACTTGTCCTGCTATGAAAAGACAATGTCCATGTGTATTTCTGCTTCCTGGAGGATGATTCTGAATGATGTCAGTATGACTTTACCTAAATCAAGCTGACTGCAGGAAGTGAACGAGCATGAATGAACGAACGTTAATTGACCCAGATTGAGCCATCTCTACCACTTGGTTGAGGTTCAGTATGCCAGGCGGCCTTTACACAGTATTGACTTGTAGTTTATGGCATGAAATGAAGTCAATCCACTGCTCAAATACATCCGTGCTGTTACACATCCTCTAAAATATTTCATGCAGGTTTTTCTGATTCTCAATATATGACCATTAAGTGACATTTTAACTATGCGAGGGTTTCTGTAAAAACACAACAGAACAAAACATGAATTGTTATTATTATTTCCCCCCAAAATGAAACTACCTCCTCAGTGAGGGTGTTAAAGCATGGATCAGAGAGCTGTAGTGCTGGAGAAACACTGACGCGTGCACTGAAGGTTTCTTCTGACAAAACAGAGATGAAACCAAATGCTGGTTGAGTCTTGCGAAACATTTGAAACTAATTATTTACTAAAGATTAAACGATAATAAACTAGTTATTATTTATTCAGCACAGACTCCATGGTCTCTGCGCGCAGGTTATGTCTTTCTGCAACTTTTTTGGTTGAACTTTTGCTGTAATGAATGTACGAGTTTATTTGGAGTTTATTTCAGCTTTCCATGACCTTTATACACATCTCAGGCAGCACTTTTTGTTTTTTGGATCATTTTTTCTTTGGTGAAACCAAACGAATCAGAAAGAATGAATTTCACTGTGATTCGGACTCAACACTTGGACTGATAGGTGTAAAGAATCGATATGACATGCAGTAAATAAGGGCGGGGTGATGTTCGAGGTCATGGTGCTACAGTATCTCACTGCTCCAGGGTTCTCAGTTCGATCCTGAGCTCAGGTTCTTGTCAGTGTGTGAAGTTTTTCGGCTTTGCTTTATAAAAAAGGAAACGATCCTAAATTGCACAAGCTGTAGATGTGATGAAGAACCGCTGCTTCTCCTCTCTCCTGTGTCAGATTATGGATAAGGACATTTCTCTGAAAAATGGAGCCTAGAGCTCTGCCAGTTACAATTAGATCTTCTCAAAAGACATGACTCACAGACTAATCTGATCCTGAACGTCCCTCATAAAGTGCCAGAGAAACACAGGTGGTGTATTACCCCTGTGTCCCGCTGGGTCTTCCACTTCAGGAGAGAATGTGGATAATCTTTTTCAGGCCACTCTCCTGAGGATCTGTGTTACGCTCCTGCAGTGTTCAGTGTGAGAGGCAGAGAGCGAGCGATTCTTATTCTCCTGCCACGTGGAACCCGATGACCGCGTTGTTTGCGGTCACACCTGAAGCCACGCGTCTTTGAGAGCCAACGTCTTCATGGAGCACCGTTGTTTTCCCGCCACTCGCTGAGCGATCTGAAAAGGGAGCGAGCAGGTGGACAAGGATGCACAAATGAGTCATGTACCAGACGGATGGCGTGATTTGTGGCACATCTGCGAGCGCCCGTCGAGCCTTTCATCGCCCCCTGGAGAGAGCGTTAAAATCCGGGAGGGAGATTGAGGGAAGGACGATGGGGAACAGACAGAAACCTGGACATCATGTCTTGCATGCGTGGGCAACTTTTCAGTCAGAATGTCATCATCTGTTTCACTATCTCTCACTCTCTCACTCTCTCACTCCCCATCTCCATCTCCATCTCTTATCACGTCCGAATCAGGGTTATGGTGAAGAGCCTCACGGTCCAGCTCTCAGCGTCTTTCTGAAGTTCTCATCAGCATTCCAAAAAGATTTCTCAGGATGTTTTCATGAGGTTGTGTTTTATTTACCCCCATCACCGGCGATTACTCTTCCCCGCAGTGCGCTCGTCTATTTCTATCCTCCAGGCTGCAGAATGGGTTTCGGGCTTTTAATAATAAGCTGGCATTGAAATATTAATAACGTCTGCTGCCTGGGCTCAAAGCGAGACACAAACTTTTAAAAACAGGGCATCTTTGGTGTATCTTTGAATTCAGATCTTGACAGCAGAGTTCATTTCTCGTACAACGTGGTGACACCATGATAACAGAGGTGTTTTATTCTTCCTCCTCCTGACCACAGAGTGAGACTTTACTCAAAACTTCCCCATAAATTACTTAAAAATACTTTTATCGTGTCTACAAACCTGCTGTCTGGTTTATCCAAAAGCCTCAGAGATCTTCTGATTTTTTACATTTTTGCGATGGAATTAAAGTAAGTTTCTACGGCAAGTCATCCTTAAACTTATTAGGCTGAACGCAGGAGTTACTTACCATCACATGCTGCGATAAAGATTAGCTCGCTACACCACCAACACTTTGTCATAAACATGTCTGGAGATAAACAGAGTGTACACACACACACACACACACACACACACACACACACGGTTTATACAGAAAGCTGGAGATACGGGTCAGCCTGGCTGGGAGGGAAACCATTAAAGATGGGAAACTCGATTCAGTTAGGTATCGCAGTGCAGTTAATGCATCGCCACATAGAGGTGGTAAAATGTTGCTATTCCTCTATAATCCTGAAGGTGGCGTGCTCTAAACTATTCACCCAGCACAGGCTCCTGAGGAGAAAGTTACTTGCTAAGTTTATTTTGGATGAAAAATTTAACCAGGACATTTATAACATCGTGATGCTAAAAGAATCACAATATCAATTAAATCAGCACCTGATCATCGTGATCATATTGTATCGGGTCGCCTCTGGTGATTCCCCTTACAGGAACCCATACCCATACAGGGATCGGGTATCAGGAGCCCAAAACCTGATCCATTACGGGTGATTGTTTTATTAATTAAAGCCTGGAAAGTACAAACTCACAGTATGTGTTCATAATTATATTCTCAATGTAAAGACTTACAGGACAGTTTGTTTACTTGTTTGTTTATTTTTTTAACCCATCACACATTTAATCTCTAGAGTATCATCAGGACTAGCCTGAGATCATTTCACAGCTGCTTTTTAAACTAAATCTGTTAAATCTGCAGATGTAGGCTTCAAGGTGTGACGTTAAACACGGTCTGACGGTTTCACCGCACTGATCGATGCGCCGTACACACCTGGTGTGTGAGGTGTCTGGAACTGGGAGTTTTCCCAGAAGGCCATGCAGATTCCCTCTTCCCTAGGCCCATCTGATGTTTATCGTCACATTGTCTTTACAGCCCTGAGATGAAGAGGGACGAACAGACAAGAGGTTTTTTTTTAGATATAAATAAAGATTAAGTGTGGTTTGAAGATTCCCGGCTCCGACCTGCTGCAGGGATTAAGAGCGACTTGTTTTGGCGTCGGTGAGAGGGAACGCTCGTCTTTCTCTCGGCTCGGCGCTCGCTGCTGATCCATCAGCCTGTCGGACGTGTTGGTGTGTCTGCAATTTTGTGGCAAATATTTGAGCACTGGGGAGGCCCATTTATCTCTATTTACAGTCACTGATTCCGCCGTCCTCCAGAGGAGTGTGCGCTTCTTCTCTGCTCTACGCCTTTTTCTTTTCCTCCAAAAAACCCTCCTCTCGCTGACATCTCAGACGGGGGCGCGGGGTCTCTTTTCATCTTTTCCCAAGTGCGTGTGTGTGTGTGTGTCAGTGCTGCACTCTCTAGAGGAGATGGACGAGAAGATAATGGGATATCAGGCGACTGTGGAGAAGACGGAGGGAAGGACACTCTGGGAAACTTTCTCTTGAGAACGAAGCACAAACAAAAAAGTTACTGTCTAGACACTCCTCAAGTGTGTGTTTGTGCGCGCACGTGTGTGTCTTTACTTATCAGCAGTGTGTAAGATGCGATGTATCCTACTTTAAGTGGAAGATATAACTTTAGGTTCCAGACTCGCTGACTCAGCGTCATTGCTAAACCCGCTGAAGATTCATAATGTGCTGCTGTGACAGACGGCTGTGGAAGCTCCGCCCATCTGATCAAAATTCTTCTAGAATATTCAAATCCAGTTTCCAAAAGCATGCATTTAAAATTATTTAAGATAATTAGAAATAAATAGATTTTTCATTTTACGTTAAACAGAATTTAATCAGAAATACTGATTTATCTTTAACAATTTCGAACCTTAGCTCAGCTACGTCACGAGTCAGACGGTTTGGAGACAATCGACGATTTCAAGCTAGATTTCTTTTTTTTTTTTTTACAGAGAAAATGTGAAAGAGAATAAAGCTCCAGCCTCAGGACTGATGAGACGTGTTGGAGTCAGAGCAGAAGGCTGTAATTGGAGAGTCGAGTGTCTACCCAGTGGACTTCCTGTTCACTAGAACGGCATTAACACTCAGAGCCGTAACACTTCCTCTCCTCTCCCTGGTTGGGGTTTTATGGACTTGAACCTGTCTGATTAGCTTAGCATAACGCCGGCCCACTGCGTACTCCCCTGATGGTGCTTTTGTCTTCTATCGAAATGAGCTTATTCACTCGTTCTTTCTTTCACCTGGGCCTCAGGTGCTGATGGGCCGCCAGCTCAGATTGCCTGCTGTTGCATCATGCCGTTTCCAAACAGGAGCACGTTAGTGATCTCAGGTGTTCAGAGCATCCAGCTTTATTTAGACGTAAGCGAGAGGGAAATCTTCACATCTCCTCTGAGCAGACAATCAACTGTCTTCATAATCGATTATTTTCAATGTGAATTCTTCTCCTTCTTTTGCCTTAACCATCTCACTTGGATTTTTGATCTTCATCTACAGTAATTCAGTATCATCATCATCATCATCATCATCATCAGATCAGCTTACAGTGTTCTCTGTTCTGTACACCATGATCTTTACAGTTTTCTGGGATTCTCAAGGGCCAGAAAATAAAAGTGCTCATTACAGTGAGAGGCTTATTGAAGGGCCGAAGCCTGAACCTTATTAACAGATAAACAAAAAGTGTCGAAAAATTATATATTTGTCTTGGAACACATAAAGATGGGGTTTTTTCGGTCTGTTTGCTTGTGCACACATCATGTTAAAACTACTGAAGGAATTTTAACAGGGTTTACACACGTGTATTAGACTGAGCTCTGAGTAACATATAGGCTTTGTTTCATCACAATCGGCCGACGGAACGAGAAGAAATTTTTATTTAAAATGCCCTTATGTCATAAAAAAATCATTAGTTCATCTCTGAATTCAACATGGGCACATGTAGCATCTCTCTCTATATATATATATTTTTTTTTCCCCATTACTGCACAGTAAAATTGTGCAATTCTTTCATCGCCTAGCCCAGTATAGCAGGGTCAGCCATGATACAGCGACACCCTGAAGCATACACAGTGGAGTTAGGGGCTCTCTCAAGGGCAAAACAACAGCAACCAGACAGAGCCAACCACCAACCTTCCCTTTACTATCTCAGTGCCCTAACCCTCTGATCTAACTCTATAGTCAAGTGCATGAGGTTGTGAGACAACAGAGCTTTGGGAACTGAGTCCAGGCTCAAGATGTTTTGTGTATTTTATGTATTTGATTTTGATTTAATACAATTCGGACTGAAATAGAACTTAAGAACCTCCAAGTTTGTAAAATGTACTGTAAGGTGGGAAAGACTTAAAGCTTGACTCAGTGGTGCTTTCATCTGGTCCCGACTCGACAATGCTGCTCTAATACCTAAATGAAGCTTTATTATGAGATTTATATGCTTTTTACCTTCATTTCTTCTAACAATAATCACCAATAACTGGCTCTAAAAGCAGATCAGGAACAAGCAAACATAAAGACAGAGAGAATTTAAATATCTACTCTACACTGTTGTTGGTTAGCTGGTATGTATTCTAATGAAAGTTTTTATAATATAAAAAATTAAGATTTAAGAAGCACTCACATGTGATCATCTAGACGTCCTTGCATTGTTGTTTACCGCCGCATGTCTTTCTCGCTGCAGTACATCTGCACACAGCGTGAATTTAACATTTAAACACTAGCAGTTAAATACTAGGTTTTTGAATTCATGCAGTATGCAAATTTACACATGTTTAATTAGATGATATCTTATTTGCATAAGTAATTGTAGGTTTAAGTCTCGGTGCTCTCTGGGTAGAGTGTGTTTAGGTGATGTTGCTAGCCGCTCTCTCAGGATGACAGGAGCAGAGTGCGTTAGCGTGAATCAGCGTTAGCATATTAAACACTGAATCCATGTTTTTAACAGCAACAACTAAACCACTGATTAATAAAAAAATGCAAATTTTGTTAAAAGATTATGTTTAGTGATGTCTCTCTTCCCAATAAACAGACTATTAGCATGCTAATCCACTGGCGTGAACTAATGTGCATTGTTAGCATGATTGCTACGATTATACAATAAACTCACCACTCTGAAGCTTCTCACCTCTCACAGCTGAGTTTTTATTTTCTTGTCATATCGTGACACTCAGGCCAGTTGTGGATCTTACTCGTGTCAGATAGTAATTATTAATCAGCAATAATATACTGTATCTTGTTTGAATATTAATGAGCGGTGGGGGGGGGGGGGGTAGTTTCAGTAAATACAGACTGTAATCTCTGCAGCAATGCAGATTTAAGTTACAAAGTTAAAAAAGGATCTTAATTTGTTTAAAGAAACCTCATATGATACCGTTTACAGTGGCTGTAACCTTCTATCGCTTCCTGTTTAACATGAAAACCAAAGTGTTATCAACAGCTCCATCGTTCCTTACTGAAAAACAAAGGAATTTTATTTTATTTTATTCCTTATTATAGGAATCTTATCTGTTTGCATTTAATATTGGCAGAATGTTCTTTAAATTTATAAGTATTGAAACAAGGATAAATTTTTTGGCCTCTGTACACAACCACATTTGCATTGACACGGGTTTGGAGCTCATGTTGAGATAAACAGCTAGAAAATGCAGTTATGACCGCACTCAGGACCACCGCAGCCATGCAACTGCTGCTCAGCCATTTGTTCCATTATTTATGAGCCACCCCAAATGTGTTGTGTGTATGGCTGTACTTGGCTGTAATTCCTGAATAGTTAATGTCACACTTTTGTCAACCCCTTCGAACTAAAGCTAAGAGACTTGACTTTGCTCATATCTTGATTGTTTCAGATTCTTTGTGGTGGTGTAGATACCGTAGGCCAAATTATGAACCTTGGCCTATGAACACTCTGTAAGAGAAGAAAGTTCTGATACAAAGCAACAGCAAAGAAGCATTAACTTCTGATACTTAAACTAACAGATTTACTTCTGATTCTAACAATGCACAGACATTGAAGACTTATTTCATACTGTATAAACATTTCATATAGAACCTTATAGGAAGCGTCTCTATTTTAAGTGCATATATTTGGAATGTTTGCCGTGCACATCCCTATGAAGTGACTGTTACTATAGAAACAATAACAAAGCATATTAAATTCATGTTTGGCCTTTCATAGCTTTTGGAACATCATGGACACTGTTTCTTGCTGCACTTTCAGAGCTAACCTTTAAAGCATCATTAGCACTCTCCTATAACTCAAAAGATGTAATGAAATGAAAACACGCAAGGCAGCTGTACTCGACGCCTTTCTATATAAAACACCACGTCTCCTGAAAGCTGATTGGAACAAAGGAATGTGTGAAAAATGTCATGTTGTGAAGCCGATACCTCCCAAGACTAATTATGATAATAACACAAACCTGCTGAATTCTCTTTGTGACACACGCCTATACGCTCAGATACAGTGCGCAGACTCGTATGACACACTGACAGAATTAGTCCTTATCTCTTCTATTTAATGTTATTCACTTCACTGTGCCTTAAAACTCATCATAAACCCGTCACACTGCTCTCCGCACTGTGTCACACCAAACGTCACACTCTTCCATCAACTGCCATAATTAACAGCTCGTTAACACCAGCACATGAATGAGCACAACACACCCTAGCTTAAAATCATTTCCTCCAGACCTGTAAAGGACAATGGAAATCCAAAGCTGCATCAAGCTACTGTAAAGCAGAACACTAGGGTTTGAGATGTTCATCCTGACTGCCAGGAGTGTAGAATGCTATATTTCTGGATTAAAGGAGTGCAGCAGACTTACTGTGTGTTGGTGTGATGGGACGGGCTACAACGTTCAGGAGGAGACTCTGTAAGGACCTACTGTAGCACGTACTGTAGTCATATGCCTTGCAAAGAGTCTTAATAATTAATAAACCTATTAGCTCCTGCATGGTGGAAACTCCACCTTAGAGTCTCCTGCTCAGAAAGTTCTCAGCGAAGCTCTCCTCAATGCCTGAGCTCAAAGTATGACATCGAGTCAAAACTCAATAAAAAGTCAACAGGGATTTTCTTTGAGTGGAGGTGAAGAGAAAATGCGGCCATGATTCCTGGTCTACTGAACGTTCCTGGACACCTAATCCTCCTGGCCCGGGTGGCTGTGTGAGGGATTTGTATGAGTAGTAGCTTCTTCTTATATCACGATGAGAAATCAATGAAAGGTAATAAACAACTAAACTACTCTTTATGCGTCTCTTTTGCAGCATCATGATCTCCCTGTGAAACACCACATGCTCCTTTAACAGCAAAACTGTGACTGTCATCTAATTTAATTGTCTAATAAAAGCCAATATGGCTGCACATTAGCAGCAGCTGGCTGCCCTGTAAAGCACCATCGCATCAGGCGGTGGGCCGAAACGCAAAAGTTTGAGATGTGATGGAGAGAATCTCCTCCAGTGCCCTCGTGCCACTACTGCTAAAGCTCCAGATACAGGAGGATTAAGAGCGACGCACTCAACCTGTCTGTCTGTGGACCGTCGGGTGGAGCTCCAAAATCCTTTAAGCCTTTGTATTTCTTTATTGCATAATTACCTTCTTACCTTCTTAATAAAACGATCGGCATCAAGCTCTGGAGTGTGGCTCTGAAAAGTCTAACCGAGAGGGAAAACATCAGATTATCAGACCAGACCAGACTAGACCAGAGTCCTCATGGAAACACGTCAGAGTGAGACACAAGACACCATGGGTGTGGCAAAACCGTCATCTGGGTTTTCAGAATTAAACGCTGTCTAATAGATCAGGTGTGAAAGTGACTTTATGTAAAGTACATTTACAGCCGAGGCCCCTTCTACAGAATTACATTCTCAATAGTGTGAAATTGAGCAGCGACTCGAGATCAGGTAGTGGCAGTTCTCAAGGAGGCATTAAAGTCCCGTCCGTATGACGAAATGGGCAATGGTGGCTCAGATGTTGGGCTACAAATCTGGTGGTCTCATGTTCAAACCCCAGCACCGCCACTGTTGAGCCCTTGAGCAAGGCCCTTAACACTCAGAAGCACAACGCGATAAAAAAAAGTAAGGACGTCTGTCTAATGCTTTAAATGTGATTGTGTTGATTGGCCCCCAGTAGCCGAGTCTCAGAGATAAAATGGTTCTTTTGTTTCTCCCTGAACATCAGAGTAAACAAACCCTTCCCAAGT
The DNA here is from genome assembly GCF_024256425.1 of Clarias gariepinus. Taxonomy (NCBI): domain Eukaryota; kingdom Metazoa; phylum Chordata; class Actinopteri; order Siluriformes; family Clariidae; genus Clarias; species Clarias gariepinus. The sequence goes on from NC_071113.1 coordinate 286,413, forward strand.
GCGTGTAGATATTATAGAAATCACCTGAGCATGAGGAACACAGGGCTGCGCTTATTACAGTATATTACCAAATAATAACAGCAACGCCTCCAATACTTTGTGTACTAGAACGCTCACTTTCTCCGAATCTCCAGAGCGCTTCACACTCCTGCTAACAACTTCTACAGATAAAAGTCATCTGCAATCCTCAACACATGGCATGTTTGGTTCCCTCACCCTGAGTCATTCAGTTGGTTTAACACACTACGTGATTGTGGTGCAGAAACACACTGGAAAAGTTCAGTGATTTAAGGACATGGTGTGTTCCACCCGACCCTCCTCAATCTGATCCACATCTAAACAAGCCGGAGTGATTTCGCTTGAAAGCTCCAGCGCCTCCCTCCTGTCTGATTGTGGATCAGGTCACAATCTTCATGCCATTTCATGCTTCTGCGGGATTCATCACTGGCACCTCCCCTTCCTCCTCCTCCTCCTCCTCCTCCTCAGGGACACACTACTGAGATCAGGGATAATTAAGCATTTCCAAGCGGGTTTTCCAGGTGGAATGGATTTAACATACAGAGCGAGTTCTCCGCATGGTGATTAGAAAAGAAAAAGAGATTCCCATCAAGGCGTTTGTAGAATGTAAATCACAGCCACTTTGTCACTGATTACAGGAACGTGCATGTCATTAGCACACTCGATTCCGGGAAGCACCAGAATAAAACAGCCATGTTTACTCTTTAAACGTGTAGCGATCCATAATTCCACCTTCCGTCTTCCACCTCTGTGGTGTCTATTTCCCCAAGACTCGCTCTAATGCACTACTCAGCAGCTTTACCATCTGTGTTAGCCGTTTCAGGATCAAAGTTATAAACCAAGCACACCTTTCGAATTGCAGTTTATAGTTATAAGTTATGAGCGAGGTTTTGGTATTAGCCAGTTCTTCCTGATTGAGAACCTTCATCAGGAAGATGTGAGTCATGGACAGTATTTCACGTTCCCTTCACACGTTTGGGGGGCGGCTGGATGAATACTTTTGCACAGCACTAGAGTTTAAACACTAAACCAGTAGCTGATGTTCCCCCTGTGGGTGTGAGAGCGGTTTCCTAGAGTGGTTACCTGCTACAGTTTCATCTGAGCGGCCAAAAGTTCAGCGAAGAAAAAAAAAATAAATAAAGTGACGCATGAAAACCTATTTTCATTTTCCTGTTTGCAAAAAATAAATCTTCGCTGCTAAGAAACCTGGATCAGAACTGCAGCGTCGGCCTGACAGGCAGTGAGGGGAGAGGATTCAACTTCACCTTAAAGATTCAACTTCACCTTAAAGATTCAACTTCACCTTAAAGAGCTTCTTCAAACAGCGCGGCTGACTTTAACACTTTCTCTAACACGTTCTAACTTTTACAACTTGACCCTGTATGTAGTACAGTGCAAACACACACACACACTCACACGCACACACACACACACATTCCAGTTAGTGAGAAGCCATTCTCCAGTCAGAGAACGGCTGACAGATTATAGCAGCTATAAACACACACTCTCTCTCTCATTAAGGTAGTAAAACAAAAACAATCGCAGCTTGTAATGTTTTTGAGAAACTGTAAATGAGTCTGTTGCTATGGCAACGATGACATTATGTAATATAAGCTGCTATTTGGTGGCTGTGCAAAGAGCACTGTGAAGTAATACGAATGTTTTAATTAGCGCTCGTGAATACTGAAGGTGTGCATTAGGCTCAAGCATGAGCTAGACATAATTAGTGTGTGTGTGTGTGTGTGTGTGTCTTATTATTCTTATAAATTGGATCTCTGTTTCATTTAAACTCAGCTTTATGTAACACAATTGTTTTTAACACAACAGCTTTATATAACACCCGACTCGACACACCCGACTCTGGCCACCCGGCAATGCACCTCACAATGTACTATAGCAGCTGTTAGAGCGAAAGTGTTTAAATATGTTTCAGATATACAGTAATTTTGCAGAAGTGTGGAAGGTAAATGAGCAGAAGAGAACTCCAGATCAGTATTTGGTGTGACCACCCTCTGCCTGTAAAACCAGACTTGGCATCAGTTCTTCTCGGTACACTTGCACACAGTTGTTGTAGAAATTTGGCAAGTTCTGAACATCTTGAAGAACCAACTTTAGATCTTCTGTGGATGTAGGCTGCCTCGAATCCTTCCAGACTGGATGATGTTGAGATCAGGGATCTGTGGGGGCCAAACCATCACTTTCAGGACTCCTTAATCTTCTCTTCATTGAAAATAGTTCCTACTGACAATAGCTGTGTGTTTGGGCTTTATGTCCTGCTGTAGAATAATTTCGACACCTAAATTTGTTTATCTATCAGCACAGAGGACACCAGTAATTCTGACCAAATCTTGCAAACTTTGCAAGGAACCTTCCCCATGTTTCACTGTGTCCTTCAGGTGCTCCTTACAGTACCACATCCAGCCCTTCAGTACACATCCTTTCCTCCTGCTACAGTTAAATATTTGACATTTTGGCTCATCGGTCAAGAGCACCTGCTGCTTCCAGTTCCTGTGTTTTCATCTTTAGGGTTTAGCCCTAAATTTGAGTCGCTAAGCCTTGTTTCCATGTTAGAGGTTTGGCTTTTGGGCTGCAGTTCTTCGTGGGTGTCCCTGGGTCCCTCTGGGTTTCCTTCAATGCTTTGAAGACAGCATTTTCATCTTCCAATGTCAAAGAGAGGTAAGCATGAAATGTCTTTCATCTGCAAGTTTCCTTGGCCGACTGCTGAGTCTGCGGTTCTCAACATCACACGTTACTTTGTGCTTCTTCAGAATAGCTTGAACAGCACGTCCTGAACCCCTAGTCTGCTCTGAAATGGTTGCCTGGGAGAGCCCTTGCTGATGCAGTATGACTACCTGAGCTCAGTCCTGCCATGGTGACGTGAACCTGTCTTCCACAACCTCACCTTAGTAGCAGATTTAGTCTGTTCCTCACCCAGGTTTAAACCTCATACACACCTGTTTCTGTTTCACTTAATGACTGATTGGTAATCCTAATGCTCGGTATAACTGCTGTCTCTGAACGTACACAATCCCTGACTGTGTGAAGGTGTAACAATGAAACCCAAAGGCGAGTGACATCACATATCAATTAAATTTTTCTTCTGTTTGGTCACTTTTCCCATTTCGTAAATTGATAAAAATAACCAATTAAAATATATATTTTGGAAGCATTTTTACTTTACAGCATTTTTTTCTCACCTCCACTAAAACTTTTCCACAGTACCGTATTTATTTTAGATTTCAGGATAATGTGTGTAATGAAAATCATTAAAATAATTAAAAGTTAAACTCCATTTAAAATAATTATTTAACATGGAATTTGACAGAACATGTTTTTTTTTTTTCTAACAATGCTGCATTCTGCTTTTAACCATAAAATTATCAAAAACACAAAATGTGGCTAATGAGCGTGCGTGCTAATGGCTAATGGCATGAGGGCATTCAGGGCATTGAAAAGATTAATAATTTATTTCCAGTCTATAATTTTAGAGAGGAGAGTTGTACTCAGAGCCATTGTGTGAAGTTCCCATCAGCCCTCACTCTCAGCGCAGGACGAGCTGTTTTTCCATAAAATGGAAGTCCGCTAGCGTTTCTCATTGCCTTTGAATAGACGCATTGTTTTTAACGGTAGTCATTAACGCTAAGAGCGCTTTAGCACCTGCTAATAAGATGTCATTCACTGATCTATTGGAAACATAACTGAACCTAGAGCTGTGCACAGAGGTTACACTCCTAACCCCCTATTTTTTAAATTCAGTCCTGCATCAGGTCCCGAGTGTAATGATAGCGTTTCTACACATCACTCGCTCACACTCCAGGGGAAAGAAGACTTTTATTCCAGCCAATAACAAAAGCTTATCAACGTCCACAGAGGCAGATAAGAGGTAGTAAATTATTCAGTTAAGATATCTGTGCTTCTTAAAAACAAAGTGCGCTGGAACTTTAATTTAGAGGAAAAAAAACACACAAAAAAACTTTCTTCTTCCGTAGCGTCCCTGGACTAGCAAGCTAATTCTCTGACCTTGAGTGACCTTTTTTTTTTTTTTTTACAATTCTGGTGCAGAAATCTTTTAGCTGTGTCCAGGACACAAACCCAAACACAAAAAAAGACAGTTAACTGTCAGGTGCTGTAGGTCGACCCCAGGCGTTTATTCCACTGAAAGTTGCAGCTCTACATTCCGGACCCGATCTATTGATGGAAAACATCCTGACAGCTGAACCGCAGGAAGTTCAGGAGGAATGACTTTAAATCATCAGCTTCATCCACATCAGTCTCTGTCTAATCACCCGGGTGGAAGTCCTCCGTCTGTGGCGTTTAAACACGAGCCTTATCGTCAGCTCTTCACTCCAGTGGTCTCACACCAGCATCGGGGAGGAACTCACCTCTGATCCTTTCTCCTCTCTTCTCCTCTCCTCTCTTCTCCTCTCCTCTCCTCTCTTCTCCTCTCTTCTCCTCTCTTCTCCTCTCCTCTCTTCTCCTCTCCTCTCCTCTCTTCTCCTCTCCTCTCCTCTCTTCTCTTCTCCTCTCTTCTCCTCTCTTCTCCTCTCCTCTCTTCTCTTCTCCTCTCCTCTCTTCTCTTCTCCTCTCTTCTCCTCTCCTCTCTTCTCTTCTCCTCTCCTCTCTTCTCCTCTCTTCTCTTCTCCTCTCCTCTCTTCTCCTCTCTTCTCCTCTCTTCTCCTCTCCTCTCTTCTCTTCTTCTCTCCTCTCCTCTCCTCTCCTCTCTTCTCTTCTCCTCTCTTCTCTTCTCCTCTCTTCTCCTCTCTTCTCCTCTCCTCTCTTCTCTTCTCCTCTCTTCTTCTCTGATTCTTTCTCCTCTCCTCTCTTCTCCTCTCTTCTCTTATCCTCTTCTCTCTTTTCTTCTCATTTAACCAGTTATAAACTCTGTGGTCTGTACTGTAGTGTTTAAGCTCTTCTTTGTTTAGATGACGGTGTGACGAAGCAGGAGTCTGGCCTAAAGGCCCAATGAATAAGTGACATTTTTTACTAATGCATTTTTTGCTTAATAGTTTTTAATCTATTTAATCCTTTCTAAATGAAAAAAACCTGAAAATCTCCCACCTAATCGTCAAAGTCACTTTAGACAGATACAACTGAGAAATGAATACAGAATTGCTCAACACAATCACACCTAATAAAGACATCAGGTTTGCTGCTTGACTGCTTTCCAGTGATTCTGGATTATTTAGTGTTGCTCGATGTCACGGTCACTATAACGATTTGTGTTTTCTTGCCACCTTTTTACTTTCGCAGCGCTCGCACATGTTTCTAAGTGCAATGAGGGCGAGAGGCTCCCGAGGTTCTTTTTAGCGCTGTGCAAGAAGAGAGGATGTCACGCCAGAGCGACCTCTGTCAGCCCGAAATCTTATGACTTACTGCGTCTCACCTCAGTGTAGGGCATAGGGTGTAGTGTGTAGGATGTGACGTGAAGGGTGTAGGGTGTGGGGCATAGGGCATGAGATTTAGGGTGTGAAAAAAAATGACAAAAATCATCCCCTCTGTTAGACCAGCACCCCCCTCCCCACCACCCCCCTCAGATCATTAATGCTGTGTATTATTAAAACATTGTCATGAAAATTGAAAATGAAACATTAAAACTCTACGTATGATCTTCTAAAGACTATAAATAATAGTGATTAGCCAATCAGACCTCAGTGTTGTAACGCGCTTCTTACGATTCTTACGATTTGATGATTTGTGTGTGTGTGTGTGTGTGTGTGTGTGTGTGAGAGGGAGAGAGAGAGAGAGAGAGAGACTGGTGTGTACGTAGTTATACAAAACTACAATACTATTAAATTAAATTATTTAATTACTAATGTTTATGTATAATTTTATTCTACTCTTAAGTGTATATTTAGTTAAAAAATCTTTCTTAAAAATTTAGATATTTTGGAAATATTTTGTAAGGTTATTTAAAGCCCCCAACACACACACACACACACACACACAAAATCAATTAATTAATCAATAAATAATTAAATAAATGAATAAATAAATTCTTGACAACACCATCCCTATTGATTATTTTTCACTATTCGATCACACGCTTAATCTCACTAACAGTTACATCTAA